>NC_142463.1:94249963-94401479 GCF_049115385.1 Moschus berezovskii | reverse complement strand
CCTCAGATATGCAGATGACACTACCCTTATGGCAGAAAGTGAAGAGGAACTCAAAAGCCTCTTGATGAAAGTGAAAGAGGAGAGTGAAAAGGTTGGCTTGAAGCTCAACATTCAGAAAACAAAGATCATGGCATCTGGTCCCATCACTTCATGGGAAATAGATGGAAAAACAGTGGAAACAGTGTCAGACTTTATTTTGGGGGGCTCCAAAATCACTGCAGATGCTGATTGCAGCCAGGAAATTAAAAGACGCTTGCTCCTTGGAAGGAAAGTTATGACCAACCTTGATAGTATATTAAAAAGCAGAGACATTACTTTGCCAACAAAGGTCTGTCTAGTCAAGGCTATGGTTTTTCCCGTGGTCACGTATGGATGTGAGAGTTGGACTGTGAAGAAGGCTGATCGCCAAAGAATTGATGCTTTTGAACTGTGGTGTTGGAGAAGACTCTTGAGAGTCCCTTGGACTGCAAGAAGATCCAACCAGTCCATTCTAAAGGAGATCAATCCTGGGTGTTCACTGGAAGGACGGATGCTAAAGCTGAAACTGCAATACTCTGGCCACCTCATGCGATGAGTTGACTCACTGGAAAAGACTCTGATGCTGGGAAAGGTTGGGGGTGGGAGGAGAGGGGACGACAGAGAATGAGATGGCTGGATGGCATCACCGACTCTGTGGACATGAGTTTGAGTGAACTCCGGGAGTTGGTGATGGACAGGGAGGCCTGGCGTGCTGTGATTCATGGGGTCGCAAAGAGTCGGACACGACTGAGAGACTGAACTGAACTGAACTGAACAGAAAACCTCACAGCATATCATCATGATTTATCTCTTAGCTATTGATGATAAGCAAATTAATACATCCTAGCCACTCCAGTACTAATGCCTAGAAAATCCCATGGATGGAGGAGCCTGGTAGGCTGCAGTCCGTGGGGTCGCTGAGGGTCGGACATGACTGAGCGACTTCACTTTCACTTTTCACTTCCACACATTGGAGAAGGAAATGGCAACCCACTCCAGTGTTCTTGCCTGGAGAATCCCAGGGACGGGGGAGCCTGGTGGGCTTCCGTCTATGGGGTCACACAGAGTCGGACACGACTGAAGTGACTCAGCAGCAGCAGCAGCAGAACTTTGAAAGAGATTGAGTATATAACTACTATTATACTGAATTCTGCTTTAGGAACAATATAAATATGAGAATTACACAATTCACTTAACTCCTCTAGTTTTCATCTAAAAACAAATGACATATAAGGTCACTTAAAAGTTGAAAATCTGAAAATCACCTGGATAGGTCAATCAAGAATACACAAGAGTAAATGGGCCAGAAAATCTTGCTTTTCTTCCCTCACCATACATAAGCAGTAGAGAGGAAACTCTGCTAGGCCCAGGTCAAGACTTCATAGAGAAGATTGTTCTTTCATCCTCCAGACTTAATTAACCCTTATACTAATGGGACAAAGATAACTACGTAGGCCTCGTAACACAGCTTATACATTTCCTTAATACAAAGTAGCGAAAAACAGATGAGGTTTTCAACTCAAGTTTTAGAAAAACAATTTAAATGAATTACAAATCAATATTTTATATATATCTAACCACATTCATTGATTCATTTAAAATGTCTCAGTATCTATTTTGGACAAGGCTAGTTGCTAAATTTATGTATCAGAATGAAAGTTACAGACCCCAGTAAGATAAATCAACAGCCCAGGAAGTTGTTTTTATATAATAACCCATAGTTTAACTAAATATATCACTGCATCAGTCCTTATGAGCTTATCTATATTGCTTAACACTATGAAAAGCATGCACAGGAACTATCCTAGAGAATACCTTCTCTCTTTTCCTAGGATACCTGCCTACCCAATACAAACTCTTTAAATATGTTCCCACTTTAAATACAAAAAGATACTTGGTTACAGTTATAGGAATTACAAGTCAGTTGACAATGAATAGAAAATGGCACTGAATATTAGAAGTAAATTGTTTTTTATTCAGCTAAATAAGCAGCAACTTTACCTTTTCTGTTCTGTTGTCAATAATTCTTTCAAGTTGCAGATAGTAGTTTTAAGTTCAGTAACCACAGATGAATGGGCAGCTTTAGCTTTATTAAATTCTTCCATTTGAGCTTCTTTTTCTCCAGTGAGTTGATACATATTTTTGGTTGCTATCTGCAAATCTTCCTCTAAAGCCTTTTGAGCATTCTAAATGAAATAAAACACAAACAAAAGCTATGAACCAAGAGCTTAAGGGAAAAAAAAAAAAAGCTGAATTCATCTGCTTTCTGTAATTTGCTGCCTCTCACCCCTTACCCCGACCCCACCACCCCTCTGACCCCAGTCTCTCCTTACCCTCTCACCCTCTTCTACTCCACACTGACCAATCTGGAGTGCCCCACCCACTACTCATTTCAATTCACCATTGCTCCAAAGCCCACCTCTAGTCCCAGCCTATCCATGGAATCTTCCTAACCAATCCAGTTCATAAGGTTCTTTCAATTCTTAGAAATATTATAGAATTTTTGCCTGAATCATGTTGACACCTAGCATAGTCTTGCATTTTAGTTATACTTTAGATGTGTTTTTATCAAATGTCTCTATTAAACTACAAGCACTTAGACATTCTATATTCTCTATTTGAAGCTTCAAGGCCTTGTACATAGTATTAGCCTTCAATAAATATTTGTTGACTGATTGATGGTATGACAGTTATTAGAAATTAATCAGTTTTTAAATCATACCACACTTCTTTGCCAAGACATTTTAATATCTTCTAGTTCTGATGTCAAATGATCCTGCTTCTCATTTGATTCTTTTAAGTTTTCATTCTGTAATTCTGAAAGAGAAAGTTGTAAATAGATATTTACTTAATAGAAAATACAAACCAAGAAAACAAATTATTTGTAACAATTATTTTTTCCTACATTACATACTCCAAAATGAGGGAGAATTATGCAAATATAGATTCACTGATATTGGTCATCATCAACTTTTGTTAACCATCAAAATTGTTATTGCCCAAGCACTCAAAGGTGAACACATAGGGGTTTTAGTGATACATTTTTTAGTAATAGCTAAGAATTGGAAGCACTTCCCTGGTAGCTCAGACAGTAAAGAATCTGCTTGCAATGCAGGAGATCCGAGTTCGATCCCTAGGTCAAGAAGATCCCCTGGAAAAGGGAATGGCTACCACTCTAGTATTCTTGCCTGAAGAAATGCATGGACGTAGGAGCCTGGTGGGCTGCAGTCCATGGAGTCACAAAGAGTAGGACATGACTGAGTGACTATCACTCACTCACGCATGTATTAGGAAACAACCTTAATATTCAAAAGGAGACAGATTAGACTATGATGATACCATGCAGCCACTGTAAATGATGATGTAGCTATTTATTACTAATTTGGACATCCATAAAATATAGAATAAAAAAGGCAAGTCAAAAACAGCATTTATATAAATAGTTCATGTGAAAGGGAAGAACACATAAAAAGTTCAAAAGCAATTTATCTCCTAATGGTGAAACTGTTCATGATTTTATTTTTATCATTTACTATTTTGATTTTATATTTTTCTAAATTATTGCATTTACTTTTTTAAATACTATGAAAAAAGCAAATAACTCCACTTAATAGCTAATATTTACTAAATCCTAAGTGTCAGGTGCTATTTTTATGCTTTATCTATGTGCATTCACTTTTAAATCTCATAAAAACATGAACAGTAAGAAGCTCATGCTCATCCCTGGGTTCAAATTATTCAATTTCCTTTTACTGGCTACCTACACATGGGCATGATACTTAACCAACTGCTCCCTACTTTTCCCACATTGAAAATGACAGTTAATAATATTTCAAAGAGTTCCTATTAGGATTACACAAGATAATGCAACTTAAAACATTTAATCACAGTGTCTAGCATATAGTAAAATGTTAAATACTATTATGATGATGGTAATGATGATACGATGTATACAGAAACTGAAACTACTGGGCAGGCAGACAAATAATCAAAAATAAATGCTGATGAATACTTATGAGCAATTCTGGGAATAAATACAGAGGTGGTACTTAAGCCTAATAAGACCAATAAGTGTTAGAAGTAAGGGGAGACAGACACAGGAGAGAGAAAGGTCAAGGAAGGCTTCCAGAAAGTGACAGCTGAGTTAAAACATTTGAAAGCCAGTAACAATTAACAAGAGTAATGGGAGCTGAGGGAGGAAAGAAAATCACAAGCGATACAAAAGAGCATATACAAAATCAAAAAACAGAAGAGATAGGATAAACATTCTGAAGTCTAGAAATGTATTTCAACATCATGAAACAAAGCACAAGAGAGAAATCATAATATCTGCCATATTAGATATGATTGGAAAAATAATGACAAAATCATAATAGGATTCACATAACTTGCTCAGAAGTATATGCTTCCTAAGTCATGAAAAACAATAAAGGATATCAAGCAACAGAATAATGTTTCAGACTTATATTTTTTTAAAAATTCCAATCTCAAAATCTGTATAGAAATGAAGGAGTTAGTGCTCCAACTCTGGAGAGAGGGAAATGATAACTAAAGACTATCTATTACAATACTATTTATAATGGTCTATTAATAAAAGTGTCTCCTCTGAGAAATCATAATCACAAACTAGTAGTTAGGCAGGTGTGGGAACAGAATATATGCTGCTTAAATATACTAAAAATCTCTAAGCCAAAACTTAATTTGAAGTTCCCCTAAGTTCCCTCAGAATCCCGGAAGCTATAAATGTAAATTTTCTCTGTAAAAATATACCTCCAGTTCAGCCCTTAAAGAATTTCCACAGATGAAATTATAGGACTTCACAATCAAAACCACAAGAGTAAACAGAATACTACTACAAGAAAAGTCAGCAGAAAAAAGACAAATTTTGACCTGATTGAAAGATTTCAGACGTTAGGATTACTGGCTGTAATTACTGGATTAAAAAAAAAAGCATTCCGGGGCGAATTCATGTCAATGTATGGCAAAACCAACCAATATAATATTGTAAAATAATTTGCCTCCAATAAAAAATAAATTAATTACCAAAAAAAAAAAGCATTGTATCATTTTTAAAAACTAAAAGAAAGGATTTCACTGGTTGTCCAGTGGTTAAGATTCCATGCTTCCAACGCAAGAGACACAGGCTCAATCACAGATCAGAGAACAAAGATCCCACATGCTATGCAGCACAGCCAAAAGATTTTTTTTTTAATTAAAAACAAAAAAGGTAAAAGAAAGAAGGAAGATATCCAAAAACTAAAACTTATATAGAAATGACATATAAAATTGAAACTGAAAATTCTATCGGAGTAATAGTGAGGTATGTCATTTTAAACAAAGACACCTCTAAAAGGGAATAAAAAATTCAGGATCAAATATTAAGAATATTAAAATCATTAAACTCCTGAAAAAATAATGAAATTAATGGTCACAAAGTGAAGGCAAAATAGAAACTTGGAGAAATAACATAAGCACAAAAGCTGCTTTTGCCTCATGGAATTCACAAGTCCTGGCAAAGCTGGATTTTGATCTGAAATTATGATGAAGTGAGAAAAAATATGAAAACTCAAAGACTGTATAAGGGAAGAAGTTCAAGAATTAAACCTTTGTACAATAAGTTCAGTTCTGTTCAGTCGCTCAGCCGTGTCCGATTCTACAACACTATGACACTGCAGCACACCAGGCTTCCCTGTTCATTACCAAACCCAGAGCATGCTCAAACTCATGTTCATCGAGACGGTGACTCCATCCAACCATCTCTTCCTCTGTTGTCCCCTTCTACTCCTGCCTTCAATCTTTCTGAGCAAATGAGTCTCTCCAAATGAGTCAGTTCTTCACATCAGGTGACCAAAGTATTGAGGCTTCAGCATCAGTCCTTCCAATGAATATGAAAAACTGATTTCCTTTAGGATTGACTGGTTTGATCTCCCTGCAGTTCAAGGGACTCTCAAGAGTCTTCTCCAACACCACAGTTCAAAAGCATCAATTCTTCAGTGCTCAGCTTTCTTTATGGTCCAACTCTCACATCCATACATAACTACTGGAAAAACCATAGCTTTGACTATTTGGACCTTTGTGGGCAAAGTAAAGCTCTGCTTTTTAATATGCTGTCTAGGTTGGTCATAGCTTTCTTCCAAGGAGCAAGTGTCTTTTAATTTCATGGCTGCAGTCACCATCTGCAGTGATTTTGGGGCCCAAAAAAATAAAATCTCTCACTGCTTCCATTGTTTTCCCATCTATTTGCCATGAAGTGGTGAGACTGAACGTCATGATCTTAGTTTTTTGAATGTTGAGTTTTAAGCCAGCTTTTTCACTATCCTCTTTCACCTTATCAAGAGGCTCTTCAGTTCCTCTTCACTTTCTACCGTAAGGGTGGTGTCATCTGCATATTTGAGGTTATTGATATTTCTCCCAGCAATCTTGATTCCAGCTTGCGCTTCATCCAGCCCAGCATTTCACATGATGTACTCTGCATAGAAGTTAAATAAGAAGGATGACAATATAAGCCTTGATGTACTCCTTTCCCAATTTGGAACCAGTCCATTGTTCCATGTCCAGTTCTAACTGCTGCTTCTTGACCTGCATACAGACTTCTCAGGAGGCAGGTAAGGTGGTCGGGTATTCCCATCTCTTTAAGAATTTTCCACAGCTTGTTGTGATCCAACAGTCAAAGGCTTTAGCATAGCCGGTGAAGCAGATGTTTTTCTGGAATTCCATTGCTTTTCTATGATTCAACAGATGTTGGCAATTTGATCTCTGGCTTCTCTGCCTTTCTAAATCCAGCTTGAACATCTGGAAATTCTCAGTTCATGTACTGTTGAAGCCTAGCTTGGAGAACTTTGAGCATTACTTTGCTAGCGTGTGAGATGACTGTAATTGTACGGTAGTTTGAACATTCTTTGGCATTGCCTTTCTTTGGGATTGGAATGAAAACTGACCTTTTCCAGTCCTGTGGCCACTACTGAGTTTTCCAAATTTGCTGGCATATTGAGTGCAGCACTTTAACAGCATCATCTTTTAGGATTTGAAATAGCTCAACTGGAATTCTATCACCTCCACTAGCTTTATTTGTAGTGATGCTTCCTAAGGCCCACTTGACTTCATGTCCCAGACTGTCTGGCTCTAGGTGAGTGATCATACCATCATGGTTATCTGGGTCATAAGATCTTATTGGTATAATTCTTGCCACTTCTTAATATCTACTGTTTCGGTTAGGTCCATACCATTTCTGTCCTTTATTATGCTCATCTTTGCATGAAATATTCCCTTGGTATCGCTAATGTTCTTGAAGTGTCTTTCCTGTCTCTAGTCTTTCCCAGTCTATTGTTTTCTTCCATTTCTTTGCACCGATAACTTAGGAAGGCTTTCTTATCTCTTCTTTCTATTCATTGGAACTCTGCATTCAGATGGATATATCTTTCCTTTTCTTCTTTGCCTTTTACTTCTCTTCTTTCCTCAGCTATTTGTAAGCCCTCCTCAGCTTTTTTTCTTTTTCTTTGGGATGGTTTTGATCACCACTTCCTGAACAACATTACAAACCTCTGTCCATATTTCTTCAGACAATCTATCAGATCTAATCCCTTGAATCTATTTGTCACTTCCACTGTATAATCATAAGGGATTTGATTTAGGTCATATCTGAATGGTCTAGTGATTTTCCCTACTGTCTTCAATATAAGTCTGAATTTTTCAATAAGGAGTTCATGATCTGAGCCACAGTCAGCTCCCAGTCTTGTTTTTGCTGACTGTATAGAGCTTCTCCATTTTCAGCTGCAAATATAATCAATCTGATTTCAGTACTGACCATCTGGTGATGTCCATATGTAGAGTAGTCTCTTGTGTTCATGGAAGAGGGTGTTTGCTATGACCTGTCTGTTCTCTTGGCAAAACTCTGTTAGCTTTTGCCCTGTTTCATTTTGTACTCCAAGGCCAAACTTGCCTGTTACTCCAGGTATCTCTTGACTTCCTGCTTTTGCATTCCAGTCCCCTATGATGAAAAGGACATGTTTTCTGTTTGGTGTTAGTTCTAGAAGGTCTTGTAAGTCATCATAAAACCGTTCAGCTTCTTTGGCATTAGTGACTTGGGCATAGACTTGGATTACTGTGATATTGAATGGTTTGCCTTGGAAACGAACAGAGATCATTCTGTCATTTTTGAGACTGCACCCAATACTGCATTTCAGACTCTTTTGTTGACTATGAGGGTTACTCCATTTCTTCTAAGGGAGTCTTGCACACAGTAGTAGATATGATGGTCATCTGAATTAAATTCGCTCATTCTGGTCCATTTTAATATACTGATTCCTAAAATGTCAATGTTCACTCTACCGTCTCCTGTTTGACCATTTCCAATTTACCTTGATTCATGGACCTACCATTCCAGGTTCCTATATAATATTGTTCTTTACAGCATCAGACTTTACTTCCATCACCAGTCATCCAGAACTGGGCATTGTTTTCGCTTTGGTTCAGCCTCTTTATTCTTCCTGGAGCTATTTCTCTACTGTCCTCCAATAGCATATTGGGCGGCAACCAACCTGGGGAGTTAACCTTTCAGTGTCATATCTTTTTGCCTTTTCATACTGTTAATGGATTTCTCAAGGCAAGAATACTGAAGTGGTTTGCCATTCCCTTCTCCAATGGACCACATTTTGTCAGAACTCTCCAACATGATCTGTCTGTCTTAGGTAACAATACACAGCTTGGCTCATAGCTTCATTGAGTTAGACAAGACTATGATCCATATGATTACTCTGCTTGGTTTTCTGTGATTGTGGTTTCCATTCTGTCTGCCCTCTGATGGATAAGGATAAGAGGCCTATAGAAGCTTCCTGATGGGAGGGACTGGATCTTGTGAGGAAATCTGGATCTTGCTATGATGGGCAAGGCCATGCTCAGTAAATCTTTAACCCAATTTTCTGTTGATGGGCAGGGCTGTGTTCTCTCCCTGCAGTTTGGCCTGAGGACAAACTATGGTAGGGGTAATGATGGTAATGGCGACCTCCTTCAAAAGGACTTATGCCAGCACACCACCTCCCAGGACTGTTGTAGTCAGTGCCCCTGACTCCACTGCAGGCCACTGTCAACCCACGCCTCTGCCTGAGACTCCTGGAAACTCACAGTCAAGTCTGGCTCAGTCTCTTGTGCGGTCACTGCTCCTTTCTCCTGGGTCCTTGTGCATACAAGGTTTTGTTTGTGCCCTCCAAAAATCTGTTTCCCCAGTCCTGTGGAAGTTCTATAATCAAATCCCACTGGCCTTCAAAGTCAAATTCCCTAGGGGTTCTCAGTCCCTTTGCCAGATTCCCAGGTTGGGGAATCTTTTATGGGCCCTAGAACTTTTCAACAGTTGGAGAACTTCTTTGGCATAATTATTCTCCATTTTGTGGGTTATCTGCTTGGTGGCTCTGTGGTGGGGTTAATGGCAACCTCCTCCAAGAGAACTTATGCCACACACCATGGCTCCCAGGTCTGCTACAGCCAGAGCCCCTGTCCCCACGGCAGGCCACTGCTGACCCATGCCTCTGCAGGAGACACTCAAACACTTAAAGGCAGGTCTGGCTCAGTCTCTGTGGGGTCTCTGGGTCCTGATGCACACAAGGTTTTGTTTGAGGCCTCTGAGCATCTCTGGCAGGTATGGGGTTTGATTTTAAATGCAGTTTTGTACAGTAAGCTAGGACAATCATTACATATGGATGAAGCAAAAATAAACAAACCCTCAAGCAAATCTGCAGCACAGGTTTACATCACCTGAGCAGAACAATTAATCCCAAGCCATGAAATTGACTTAAGATGGGTAGAGCCACCATGCACATTGTAAAAGCAAATGAGAATCCTCCAAAGAGGAAGCTAAACTACCTACATACAAGCAGGCCTTATTATACTAATAAGAGAAAGTTTTTCTTGAAAAAAATTTTTCAAGATAAATAATAAACATGTAGTCAACTATGTATAAAATAGATACTAGTGAGAACCTACTGTACAGGACAGGTAACTCTACTCAGTGCTCTCAAGTGGCCTATATAGGAAGGAAATCCAAAACAGAGGAGATTATGTACACATATGACTGATTCACTTTGCTCTACAGTAGAAAATAACACAATGCTGTAAAGCAACTATACTCCAACATAATTTTTTTAAAAATGTAGTCAAAGACAAAAAGGTGCCCAATAAAATAAGGCTAAATAAATAAAACAAAATCTGGACTAAAATTTACCAGAAAAAAAGACAAATATTTAGGATAAAGAATTATCAGAAAGAAACTAAAAATAGCTATTTTTAGTATATTTAAAGAATAAAAAGCTTAAATAAGAAACAAAATTACATAAAGTAGAATAGCAGATCTGAAAAATAAGAATAGCATCTTATAATAACATCTAATAACTAAAACTGAAAGAGTTCATAGTGGATGAGAAACAAAAACAGAATTAGTGAATGACAAGATGGGTCAACGAAATCATCTAGAATAAGGCACAGAAAGGCAAAACTGTGAAAAGATAGAAAAGAAATTAACAGTCACAGAAAACAGAGAAAATTAGCATGAGTTTTATTGAAATTTCCTAAAGGAGAGGAAACAGAGAATAGAATATAATGTCTGAAGAAAAACAATAATAAAAGACATTCATTTACAGATTTAAGAAACTATAAAATAAAATTAAGCATATATCATATCATATTGAAAGTGCTTAAAATATCAAAAACAAAGCAAATCTAAAAAACCCCAAGAGAGGGAAAGGATAACTTATCTTCAAAGGTTCAACAGTTAGTGTGACAAGTGAAACAAAGGAAACCAAAAGAAAGCAAATACTACCTTCAGTGTGCTAAAACAAAATAGTTTTAATATACAGGGCGCCAACCAGAAATATATACCAAACAAAAACAATCCTTTCAGATGAGAATGAACAAACAAAAGTTCAGTCAAATAGGAGTGAGAACATCACAAACATAACTTCACTAAGGATATTACTTTGGCCACCTCATGCGAAGAGTTGACTCACCGGAAAAGACTCTGATGCTGGGAGGGATTGGGGGCAGGAGGAGAAGGGGACGACAGAGAATGCGATGGCTCGATGGCATCACCGACTCGATGGACATGAGTTTGAGTGAACTCCAGGAGCTGGTGATGGACAGGGAGGCCTGGCGTGCTGTGATTCATGGGGTCGCAAAGAGTCGGACACGACTAAGCGACTGAACTGAACTGATTCTAGGTATTCTTCTTCAAGGCAGAAAGAATAGGACCCAAATTAAAGATCTAAGAATTAAGGGGAGGGATCAAGATCAAAATGATAAGAGCAGGAGGACATGAAACTTACCTCCCCACCAGGAACACATCAAAAATACATCTATATGCAGAATGATACTCACTGAAAACTAAGTGAAAAATGGCATCCATTTTCCTTTTTTTTTCTAAAAATGTCATCCATTTTTTTCCCTGTACATCCAAAGCTGTAAGATGGAATCCGGTAGGAAGAGAAGAGAAGCAATCAGATCAGGACCTCTGCTCCATGAGGCAACATGGAAGAAGAAGGGAATCCTCCTTGAGAGATGAGCAGTTCAAATCACATTTTGGGTATACTAGCCCTCAGGTCCAAAAGCAGGAAGACAAGACACCTAAACTGGTTAGAAAACCAGTGAGACTAACAAGGGGGCTGTAAGAAACCTAGATTCAAATCATGAAGAGAGGTGTAACATTTTCTTACTCCGGAAACAAGGCAGAGAAAGCAAATTGAATTTGCACTGGACTCTAGCCTGTTTCCCGTAACTTCCACAGTGTGCCACCCAGCCTGAGCCAAGTGACTGCTCAGGCCTTGCTTGCTTTGCAACACAACTCCACACTAGGGAAAGAGTTGCTATGGCTGAGGACAGTGTTTGGTTGTGAGGGACTATACCAGCCCAGACACAAAACAGCATCTGAATAGGGAGGTGCATCCATTACCAGCGCTTACAGTAGCAATGTATCAGAAGTAGTACCAGATTCTGACTACAGCTGACACCACCATAGCCTGCACCCACATCAGCCATGCCTGCCAACTCTGCAGCCCAATTCCAAACTAGGGTGAGGGTTGCAAAGGCAGTTTAGACCCAGAACAGTGTCTGAAGAGGCAGGGGCAGCTATTAATGGTACTCACAGAGGCAGTGCATTAAAAGCAGTCCAGACTCTAACTGTAATCAGGGATGCCACGACCCACACTCAGACCAACATCAAGCACCTGCACTGTCCCCTCTTGTTCCAGAACTGCTCCATATGAGGTAAGGGCAACAGTGCTGGGAGGGAAGAGAACACACACCTAGAAAGAACAAAGATGGCTCAGACCCAACTCTTAGAGCTTCTGCTTGAGCAAGTGGAAACCTGACCCTGCCTCCAACAGAGTAATGTTGGCCATTGAGAAAAGAAACTCTGGTTCATACTTGACTGTGGCTCTAGTCCCTCCATTTCCAACCCAACCTCTTAGCAAGGTGATAGCTGCCAGCACAAACTGGGAAAAGACATGATTCATGCTCACATCAGATCCTGTTCACCACATATAAAAATAATAATAAAAGATTTATAACAGAGATTAAAAAGTTAACATTAGAAAAGTAGGTTTAACATTAGAAAATAACATTAAAAACTAATCACTAATGAAGGAAAAAATATGACAATCTAAATATATGCCCCCTAAAAAGTATTTGATTTTTATTGATATTTTTGTGGATATTGAGTCAATATCCATTCATTATAAAAGTCCTTGATATATTGGAAATAGAATTCTCTTCCAGAAAGCAAGGATGCAATAATAAGCAACTGCATTCCTCATAACTAGCTTTGTGCCTGACACAAAACAGAAAGGAGGTTAATAAAAGTTGAACGGATAAATTAATGAGTAATGATTTGAAAGTGCTAATATATATCCAAAAGAAAGTTTCCAATTGCCTTCTAACTCCATTATACATGTACTGTAGGACAATGTACAGCTTACATTCAAAAGGACAGCAAGGAAGCAGAGAGCTCAAATTTGCTAAAGCCAAAAGGTAAAGAAAACTTGCATAAATATGTTCAGGAAGAAAAATATTTTATATGCTTTGTATGAAGAGCAAGGGTTTCCAAGTCAAAGTTTGGAAAGGAAAGGAACAACGGAAGTTAAGACAAGCAGAAAAGCCAACACTGATAAGAGAATAAAAAAAAGTAATGGGTTTAATCATGTATGACTGATATGTAGCCTCATGAAAAAGATCCAAACCCCCTCCAAACAGAATCCTATTTAAAAGTATAGTACTCTTAATAAACAGAGAGAAAAAGAGTCAAAATTTTCTCCCGTTAAATTTTTTTCTTAAATCTCTGATCACTGATACTCTTTAGCAGACAAGTATTGGCAAGTGACAAAAAATTATGTAACAACAAGAAAATATTATTATATTATTGCAAAATTATCTCCTTATTGCCAAATTCAGACTTAAATTGAAGAAAAATAAGGAAAACCACTAGACCATTATGTATGACCTAAGTCAAATCCCTTACAATTATACAGTGGAATTGACAGATTCCATGGATTAGATCTGATAGAGACAGTGCCTGAAGAACTATGGACAGAAGTTAGTGACATTGTACAAGAGGCAGTGATCAAGACCACCCCAAGGAAAAAGAGCGCAAAACAGCTGTCTGAGGAGGCCTTACAAATAGCTGAGAAAAGAGAAGCTAAAGGCAAAGGAGAAAAGGAAAGACATAGCCATTTGAATGCAGAGTTCCAAAGAATAGCAAGGAGAGATAAGATAGCTTTTCTCAGTGATCAATGCAAAGAAACAGAGGAAAACAATAGAATGGGAAAGACTAGAGATCTCTTCAAGAAAACTGGAGATACCAAGGGAACATTTCATACAAAAATAGGCCCAATAAAGGACAGAAACGGTATGGACTTAACAGAAGCAGAAGATATTAAGAAGAGGTGGCAAGAATACAGAATAACTATACAAAAAAGACCTTTATGACCAAGATAATCACGATGGTGTCATCACTCACCTAGAGCCAGACATCCTGGAACGCGAAGTCAAGTGGGCCTTAGGAAGCATCACTACGAACAAAGCTAGTGGAGGTGATGGAATTCCAGTGGAGCTATTTCAAATCCTAAAAGATGATGCTGTGAAAGTGCTGCACTCAATATGCCAGCAAATTTGGAAAACTCAGCAGTGGCCACAGGACTGGAAAAGGTCAGGTTTCATTCCAATCCCAAAGAAAGGCAATGCCAAAGAATGTTCAAACTACCACACAATTGTACTCATCTTGCATGCTAGCAAACTAATGCTCAAAATTCTCCAAGCCAGGCTTCAATCACATGTGAACCATGAACGTTCCAGCTGGATTTAGATAAGCCACAGAAACCAGAGATCAAATTGCCAACATCCGTTGGATCATTGAAAAAGCAAGAAAGTTCCAGAAAAACATCTGTTTCATTGACTACACCAAAGCCCTTGACTGTGGGGATCACAACAAACTGTGGAAAAATCTTAAAGAGATGGGAATACCAGACTACCTCACCTGCTTCCTGAGAAATCTGTATGCAGGTCAAGAAGCAATAGTTAGAACTGGACATGGAACAACAGACTGGTTCCAAATTGGAAAAGGAGTACATTATCGGGGACCAGCCTCGATATGACCCAGGGTATCCGCGGGATGAACGGCGTCGGCGTCAGAGAGAGAGAGAGAGAAAGAGAGAGAGACAGGGGCTGATGATTCCTTGGTTTACGCTGGAAACCAATAAAACCCCAGCACGGGGCTTGCTCTGTTTACGTAGGCCGCAGGCGCCCTCTCGAATCACTGGAGGCACCCCACCAGGGCACCCCCTCAAGTGGGTCTTAGAAGCCCAGGCAGATAAGTAAACTCAGAGGGCCCAGCGCTCCAAGGATCTCAACCAGAAAAAGGAGAATAGAGAAAAGGATGGAAAAAGAGAAAGAACGACACGGGGAGACCAAGCTTCAGTGAGCAAGGCCCAAAACTTTATTTTCTAGTGTTGCTTTTATACCCTAAGTTATGCGCATAAGAAACAGAGAAAGGGAGGTATAGAGTCACACCAAAATCGCATGGGGTCAGCAGTCTTGACCCTTATCAGGATCAGGGCTTATTTTTGTGTGTCTTGTGATAAAAGTTTTAGGTGGTTTACATCCTCTTCTGGCCAGGGGGCCTGCTAACAGTTTATGGCCCTCTCTCCTAACAATAGGTTAGTTAGCAAGTAAAAGGCTTATATTCTTTTAAGGTGACTTTCCTAGAGTCAGGTGCTAGACACATAACAAAGTTACATTCCTATAAGGCACCGGTGTAGTGAGCTGCAAGAAAGGAATTTATTAACTTAAGATCTGATGTGGTTAAATCAAAGGCTACTACTTATATTCTCTATATGTGATTAATATATTTCCAAGGATACAATAGATAGAGGAAACTTTGCAGCAAGCATTGATTCAACAATGAAATCTTTTTTAGTACTACTCTAATGATTTTAACTTCTTCAACAGATTAGAATATTAGGCTTTCTGTCCTTGCATGGCTGGGAGAATATAAACAGTCACACTCATAGTTGTAAGAGCCCGGACAAACTTGTCATGCAAGTTAGAAAGCTATCAGAGGGGCTTGGATTGGAACACTCCTATTAAGCCGAGGAGAACTTTTAAACTACAGCTCTGAATTAATGTTTTCAGAGAAAGGTGGTTGGGGGGAAGCCCCTGTAAGTATTAGAGGACTCTAGTAAAGCAGTCAGACTCCAGTTTTCTTTGGGGTAGAGGCTCAAAGATTAGCCTTTGCCCGTCAGGCCTCTTCCCCAATTGACCTTTGCCATGGGTAGGATTTCCCTCGCTGGCTCCCGGCAGTACATCAAGGCTGTATATTGTCACCCTGCTTATTTAACTTATAAGGAACATACATCATGTGAAACGCCAGGCTCTATGAAGCACAAGCTGAAATCAAGACTGCTGGGAGAAATATCAATAACCTCAGATATGCAGACGACATCACACTTATGGCAGAAAACTAAGAACTAAAGAGCCTCTTGATGAAAACTGAAAGAGGAGAGTAAAAAAGCTGGCTTAAAACTCAACTAAGATCATGGAATCCGGTTTCATCACTTCATGGCAAATAGATGGGGAAACAATAGAAACTTATTTTCTGGGGCTCCAAAATCACTGCAGATGTTGACTGCAGCCATGAAATTAAAATATACTTGCTCCTTGGAAGAAAAGTTACGATCAACCCAGACAGCATATTAAAAAAAGCAGAGACATTACTTTGCCAGCAAAGGTCTGTCTGACAGTCAAAGCTATCATTTTTCCAGTAGTCATGTATGGACTACTGGGGAGTTGGACTAAAGAAAGCTAAGTGCCGAAGAACTGATGTTTTTGAACTGTGGTGTTGGAGAAGACGCTTGAGAATCCCTTGGACTGCAAGGAGATCAAACCAATCAATCCTAAAGGAAATCATCAATCCTGAATATTCATTGGAAGGACTGATGCTGAAGCTGAAGCTCCAAAACTTTGGCCACCTGATGCGAAAAGAACTGACTCATTGCAAAAGACCCTGAATGTGGGAAAGACTGAAGGCGGGAGGAGAAGGGGACAACAGAGGATGAGATAATTGGATGGCATCACCAACTCAATGGACGTCAGTTTGAGCAAGCTCCGGCAGTTGGTGATGGAAAGGAAAGCCTGGCATGCTGCAGTCAATGGGGTCACAAAGAGTCAAACACAACTGAGCGACTGAACTGAACTGAAGAAAATATTAAAAATAAAAATTATCTGATCATAATTAATTTAAATGGATAGTTCCAGGGAGAATGAAGTAGTTGGTAACAGACCAACCCTCATGCTGAAAATAACTAGTAAACACAGAAACAAATCTAAACAAAAAGGACTAAAGAGGCTAAGATTCCTAACAGACACGTCCTAATAAATGAACTGACAAAATTTAACTGACATCTACTGATTCTAGGCATGAGCAAGAGGCCTAAATGCTGCCTTGGTCCCAGCAGAGGGCTGTTGCCAGGGGATTAAAATAGACAGCATATATGTGACAACCTAGAGGGGTGGGACCCACCTCCCATCTCCAAGAGAAAGGGGATATACCTATGGTTGATTCATATTAATAAATGGCAGAAACCAACACAATATTGTAAAACAATTATCCTCCAATTAAAAATAAATAAATTTTTTAAAATAGCACAGTTTTATGGGTCTCAAAGAGCTGAATAAACAAAATTGAAGACTCAAAAAAAACCTCATAAACTTAACTATTTCACTTCATTCAGCTAGCCTCTAATTGGACTACAGTAATCAGCCCAATTTCTCCCTAGCAAATAGAAGACAACATCAGCCAGCGACTGTAACTTTTCTTATAACAATGTATGGAATTCAATCAAAAAATTACTGTATACATCAAAAGATAAGGACAAATCACTAAAAAGTAAGATTAAAAAGGAATAGAAAGTAGAATGGCGGTCACCAAGGGCTGAGGGGAGGAGGAAATGGGAAGTTACTGCTTAATGGATACAGCAATTTTGCAAGATGAAGAGTTCTGGAGATATATACTACTGATGACTGCCTAACAATGTGAATGTATCTGTGCCACTGAGCCATACACTTAAAAATGATTGATAGTAAATTTTATGTTATATGTATTTTACCATGTTTTTAAAAAAGAAACAGATCAAAAGGTGAGCCAGATGTTGAAGTAAAAAGAGAAGAACTATAAAATATCAATGACTAATATATTTAAAAAGGATGAAATGTCACTTTTAAAAGAGGAGAAGTTAACCAGAGAAATGGAATCTTTAGAAAAATAATTAAATGGAAATTTTAGAAGGAAGAAATACGATTAAAGCTAAGAATTCAATAAATGAGTTTAAAAGCAATTAGACACAGCAGAAGGCAGGGTTAGATAACAGGTCAGTAGAAGATATCTAAGCTGAAACAAAGAGAAATTAGATAGATAGATGGGAAACAATGAAAAGTAACTTAAATGAATATATTTTACTGGCTATAAGTCTGCAGAATCATACAGTATTATTTATTACCAATAAGCTATTTCCAGTTTATATGATAAGATTAAATATTCATTCATCTTAACACCTATTAAAATTCTATTATATATATATATAACAACATGTTGGTCACTAGAGTTATAGAGATATTTAGTAAGACACTGCCCTCAAGACACTCAAGGTCACAGGAGACATACAAGTAATGCTTAAGCCACTCTTAACAATAAGGAGTTCAGTAGAATTTAGCCAGTAGATTTGGAGAGGAGGCAGAAGGTTCATTTTGGTTAGAAGAAGTAGCCAAAAGCTGGTGAGAGAGGGAGAACATAAAATGTAAAAGAAGTTAAACAATTTCAGTATCTGGAGTACAGGACATAGTAATGAGTGTAAGGTAAAAAGAGCAGGCATAGGTTCAGTTCAGTTCAGTGACTGAGGTTAATGGGAACTAAATAATTCTTTGCCGTGTTTTAAGAGAAAAGTGAAAAAATGCCGGAAGATCTCCATGATGTTCTGAAAGGAGCACAGTATTTCAGAAAGTGCACACCTTTCAAGTGCCTTACTATTTGAACAAGTTTGAAAAATACTCAATAAAAAGATAGTTTAAAATATTGCTGCTACTGCTAAGTCGCTTCAGTCGTGTCAGACTCTTTGCAACCCCACAGATGGCAGCCCACCAGGCTCCTCCGTCCATGGGATTCTCCAGGCAAAAATACTGGAGTGGATTGCCATTTCCTTACATGACACTAAAGATCCTTCATAATCTGATCCAAACATTTTTTCCAGTCTCATCTATCTGAGTTCTTTAAGATATAGACTTAAATATACATACTAATATTTATATTATACTAGTATACTAATATATAGTAATCAGTGCTTCAAATACACCCTAATTTTCACACTTTCAAGACTTGCACAAGCCATTTCTTCTGCCTACACTCCCTCCTCCAATTCACTGTCTAGGGAACTTTTAATCATGTATGGTCTAGTTACCCTGGAGAAGGAAATAGCAACCCCCTCCAGTACTCTTGCCTGGAAAATCCCATGGATGGAGGAGCCTGGTAGACTACAGTCCAGGGGTCACAAATTGTCGGACAAGACTGAGCAACTTCACTTTCTTTCTTTCTTTTAGTAGTTGTGACGCATGAACTTAGTCGCCCCGAGGCATGTGGAACCTTCCTGGATCAGGGATCAAACCCGTGTCCCCTGCATTGGCAGGCAGATTCTTAACCACTGGATCACCAGGGAAGTTCTGAACTGTCTTATTTAATTAGGCTTTAATATTTGCTGGTTTAACATTTTGGCATATCTGACAGCATTCGTTGCCTGGTGACTCAGATGGTAAAGCATCTGCCTGCAAGGCAGGAGACCTGGGTTCAATCCCCCTGAGGCAGGAAGATCCCCTAGAGAAGGAAATGGCAACCCACTCCAGTACTCTTACCTGGAAAATTCCATGGATGGAGGAGCCTGGTAGGTGACAGTCCATGGGATCACAAAGAGTCAGACATGACTGAGCAACTTCACTCATTCATAGTCTACTTCAACAAACAACTTTCCCTTAATGCCTTTCCAAATGCCTTGCTCCAAGAATAATTAATAACTGTCTCCACAGTGCTCCTAGGGTATTCATTTATTTACAAAATATTTGAATGCCTAATATATATTAGGCACTGTTTTATGCACTTGGAACACATCAATGAACAAAAAAGACAAAGATCCCTGTTCTCATGGAGCACCTTCTTGAAATCTGAAGAAAATGAGAGTATGGAAAGGGAAAAGAGGAGCACATCTTCTTTGAAAAAGCTTCCTAAGTGACTGTTATTCTCTCCTCCAACTTTTCAAACTGGGTGGAGAATTACAGCATTAAAAACCATTACAACAAAACTGTGTTAGTCGCTCAGTTGTGTCCAACTCTTTGTGACCCCACAGACTGTATCCTGCCAAGCTCTTCTGTCCACGGGATTTCCCAGGCAAGGATACTAGTGTGTATGCAGTGTATGCATGCTCAGTCATACCTGATTCTTAGAAATCCCTTGGATTGTAACCCGCCTGGCTCCTCTGTCCATGGGATTTTCCAGACAAGAATACTGGAGTGTGTAGCCATTCCTTTCTCCAGGGTATCTTCCCAACCCACAGATTGAACCTGGGTCTCCTGCACTGCAGGCAGAGTCTTTAATGGTCTGAGCCACCAGGGAAGCCCAAAACATTATAACAAAACTGTTTTATTACAATAAAACTGTAATGAAAGCTAAAATTTTAAACATAACAAGAGGAATACATAAGACATTATCATATTTTCTTATATAAAGTCTTACTTGTCTTTTCCTCCAATTGATTAATTTTACTTCTGGACTCCTCTAGCAGAAATGTTAACTCTTTCATTTTATTTTCTTTCTCAGTACTTTGGATCAATAGCAGTGATACCTAAAATGAAATATTTAAATAATACATTATAGATACAAAAAATTACATATGATACCTTAGCACTGATATCATCTACAACTATTTTATGTACTTCCTTATATGCTTTTCTTCAGTCTGTGCCTGGCATTTAGTATGTGCCTGCACAGCAAACATTTATTGAATGAAGGAGTAAGCAAACTAGTACCACATACTTAATATTATAATAAGCATTTTAAGTTATCACTTAGATTATATATTGGAATCTACTGGTTCATTTATTCTATAAATATCATTGAGCACCTACTCTGTTCCAGAAACCATAATAAGCATTGAATATACAGACATGTTGGAACTCATCCAAGAAACTCAGCCTAGACCAGGTGACAAACTTTAGAAAAAAGTCTAAATCAGTCTTGGGGGATGTAATCAAAAATTAATCCTCAAAGAATTGAACTGAATCTTGATAGACAAGCACTTAGTCTTGTCTAAGTATTCAGGCTAGCAGGAAGAAATGAGCATCCCAGACTTGTGTAAGAACACAAATGATCAAAAGATCATGCTTCTATTCAGAGAGCTGAAATGTTTAGATGGCTAGAATACAGAGTACATGTAAAGGAAAGGTGAAAGATAAACTTATAGACTGAAGACTCACAGATTCAAGATGGCAGAAAGACCTCTCTACCCTATTTTAATCTTCAAACCACCCAAAAAATCACCAGAAAAACAACAAAGATGGACTTCATCTTCCATGAAACCACAAGACTTCTATAATCTAAACCACGAAATGTAAAAAAGGAAAAGAGTGAAAGGGAACAGAAAATGATTTAGCATAGAAATGAAAGATCAAAACTAAGAGTCTACACAGGGAAGATTACAAATGAGGAGCAAGATAATTCAAGCCTAAAAAAACCCAGAATGTTTCAAGAATTTGAAGCAATAGACACTGTGGAAGCTAGGTATGAAACAGGAGACTAAGTAAAAGGAGAAGACTCTTGAGAGTCCCTTGGACTGCAAGGAGATCAAACCAGTCAATCCTAAAGGAAACCAATCCTGAATATTCACTGGAAGGACTGATGCTGAAGCTCCAATACTTTGGCCACCTGATGTGAAGAACTGACTCATTGGAAAAGACCCTGGTGCTGGGGAAAATTGAAGGCAGGAGGAGAAGGGGACGACAGAGGATGAAATCGTTGGATGGCATCACCGACTCGATGGGCATGAGTTTGAGCAAGCTCCGGGAGTTGATGAAGGACAGGGAAGCCTGGCTTTGCTGCAGTCCATGGGGTTGCAAAGAGTTGGACATGACTGAGATCCTGAACAACAACAACAAAAAGTACAAGAAGATTGGAAGTCTGAAAAGAGTAGTAAGGCTTCCCTAGGCTTCCTCTTAATCCTCCTTTCCTGGACTCTACTCCCTGATGGCCAATCAGAAAACAAGCCTATTTCATCTTTTCAAGAGACACCAGCATTATCAAATCGGAGGGGGAAAAAAAAGAATCTGTAAACCTGGATATTCTAGGCACAGGAAAGGTTGGAGACAAAAGATATAACTAAGAAGTCAACATATGGAATGATGAGACTCAGCCTGTCCTGCTAACCAAGCCTCGAAATGCTATCAGCAAAGTTTACATTCCCAGGCAAAGAATTTGGAGATTTCTAGAAAAAAAATAAATAAAAGTCTTGCAAATAACAACACTTAGAACTTCTAGATATACAAGCAGGATTTAGAAAAGGCAGAGAAACCAGAGATCAAATTGTCAATATTCACTGGATCGTGAAGAAAGCAAAGAAATTCCAGAAAAACATCTGCTTCATTAACTATGCAAAAGCCTTTATTGTATGGATCACAACAAACTATGGAAAATTCCTAAAGAGATGGGAATACCAGACCACCTTACCTGCCTCCTGAGAAACCTGTATGCAGGTCTAGAAGCAACAGTTAGAACCACATATGCAACAACAGACTGATATCAAACGGGAAAAGGAGTGTGTCAAGGCTATATATTGTTACCCTATTTTTTAACTTATATTCAGAGTACATCATGCAAAATGCTAAGCAGAATGAATCACAAGCTGGAATCAGGATTGCTGGGAAAAATATCAACAACCCAGATATGGAGATGATACCATACTAATGGTAGAAAGTGAAGAGGAACTAAAGAGCCTCTTGATGAGGGTGAAAGAGGAAATTGAAAAGGCTGGCTTGAAATTCAACATGAAAAAAACTAAGATCATGGCATCCAGTTCCATCACTTCATGCCAAACAAATGGGGAAAAAGCAGAAACAGTGACAGATTTTATTTTCTTGGGCTCCAAAATCACTGCTGATGATAACTGCAGCAACAAAACTAAAAGATGCACAAGCTATGACAAACCTAGACAGTATATTCAAAAGCAGAAAGGTCACTTTGCCAACAAAGATCTGTCTAGTCAAAGCAATGGTTTTTCCAGTAGTCATGTATGGATGTGAGAGTTGGACCATAAAGAAGGCCAACTATTGAAAATCGATGCTTTCAAACTGTGATGCTGGAGAGGACTCTTGAGAGTCCCCTGGACAACAAGGAGATCAAGCCAGTCAATCTTAAAGGAAATCAACTCTGAATATTGTCTGGAAGGACTGATGCTGAAGCTCCAATACTTTGGCCACCTGATGTGAAGAGTCAACTCACCGGAAATACAGGAAAGACAGAGAGCAGGAAGAAAAGGGGGCAACAGTGAATGAGATGGTTGGATGGCACCACCAACTCAAAGGACTTGAGTTTGACCAAACTCTGGGAGATAGTGAAGGACAGGAAAGCTTGGCGTGCTGCAGTCCATGGGGTTGCAAAGAGTCAGACACAACAAAGCAACTAAACAACAAACACACCAGCAACTAAACAACAAACAGAGTCCCCAGCAAAACACTAGCTGGCCACAGCATCATTTTTACAAAGAACACCCAAGATCTGAAAGTTCAGCTCATGCACTCAGGATTCCAACAAGCTTCTCAGCACTTTATTCTATTTTTGTGTTCTGTATAATAAGCATACTTTTAACTTTTAAGAATACCTCCTTCTTTTAGAAATCTGGTTTAAAAAATATGGTTAAAATATAGAAAAAAATGCTCACTCTTTTAAAAGATCAAAGTATAATACATAAATTAGAATTCTATTATTTAGCCAGTACTTAACAGAAAACTCTAAGAATCTTCTTTGTACTTTCAATGAGTATTTGCCATTATTGTTTATGTACATATCTTTGTTATCTATAATTACAACGTATTTGTGCCAAGTCAGATAAAAACTCAGAAAAAATAGGGAGAAGTAGAGAGATGATAGTCAAAATAACTATACTACCCAAAGATTCCTTTCTATATTTCATTTTCCATTCTGGATTCAGAAAGCTTGAAACTGTTAAAGATGGCATAATCATCATCTGAAATCAACATTCTTGTGACACTAAAAGAATACAAACTCACCATTTTCAAGTTTCCCACTATGTGACATTAATAGAAAGAAGCAAAAGAACATTTTAGTTCACCTTCATTGGTGTCATGAATCGTATATTTCAAAATAAACTGCAAAATGTGGGTTGCATGATCATGATCATATTTATATTTTATGAAGTTTTTGTCTGAACAAAAGTCCTCACAAAATAATATATTTTTATAGAATATGCTAATACCCACTAATATAAATATTGTAAAAGATCTACTGATTTTTAAAAAAGGGGTAACATTTAGTATGTACAAATTTGAGTCAATGGAAATTAAGGCATATGGAAAATATATTTAAATACACATAATATTAAAATTCAGAACTTTATCAAGCAGGCAGCAAATAAAAATTTCTCTTGAAATTTTAAGTATCTCATTTATTAGCAAATATAAAGGATACAGAAAATAGATTTATAAAAAATACCTGCTTTTCTTTGTCATTTACTTCCTTCTTGTACTCTTCTTCAAGGTGTTGGATTTTTTCATAATCTTCCTTTACTTTGAAAGTAAAACAAATATACTTTAATATAACTGTATCACAAACAAAATTTTAAGTTTCTTATATTTTATTTCACTTCCTTATTTATCTAGATATTACATTCCAAAGGTTTATGAAAAGATGAAACTGCTATCTTCTTGCTGCTAAACTTCTGTTTAGTAAATTTAACAATATCTAAGTTACAATAACTTTCTAAAATTCTGTAATTTTTATAACAGCACATATACAAAAGTTTTCTTCTTTATAACACACTAGTCTGAAATAACCGATTTTAAAAATATATCTATTATTATTTTAACATGCAACTTGACCAAGAAATGTAAAAATAAGACCAAATCACATTTACAAAAACTTAAGTACAAACCATCGGAGAAGGCAATGGCAAACCACTCCAGTACTCTTGCCTAGAAAATCCCATGGACAGAGGAGCCTGGTAGGCTGCAGTCCATGGGGTCGCTACAAGTCAGACATGACTGAGCGACTTCACTTTCACTTTTCACTTTCACACATTGGAGAAGGAAATGGCAACCCACTCCAGTGTTCTTGCCTGGAGAATCCCAGGGACGGGGGAGCCTGGTGGGCTCCCGTCTATGGGGTCGCACAGAGTCGGAGACGACTGGAGTGACTTAGCAGCAGCAGCAAGTACAAACCATAATTTGATTTCAGGGAAAATGTAGCTTTTGAGGCAAACAGGGTATTTTTAACATATACCAATCCTCTGCCACATTCCACAAGATTTTGAGGGGCTTATAAAACCATATACAGTATAAAAGTTTTCAATAGTTTAGGCATCAGGCTGAAGGTATGAAAACATTAACAGCATCTATTAAAAATATAAATAGCAGAAGAGTAATATTAAAAAAAAAAGATTCCTACACTTAAAACGCATTTCCAGTCTGGAACTCTCAGCTTGCACACGAAGTTCCTCAAAAGCTATTATCATTTTCTGAAATATATTTAAGTTTTAAGAATCATACTAAGACTTTTTAAATAGCTTTCTTCAAGCAATGAAAATAATAAATTTGTATCAAGTGATCATTACATTTAAAACTATACAACAACGATTAATGAAAATTCTGTAACTTTTAATAATTAAACAATTTACTAAAATGTACTGAGAGTGCCTGTTATGGTAGCTTCCCAGATGTTTAAAGGCACTGGAGATAGGTTATACAATACCAAAGAGCAGCAAAACAATTATTAGTACCCTCATCATTTACTTAATAGCCCATATCAAATCTGTAATTTTCAATTGATTTTTGCTTACAATCTACTAGAGTATAACCTCTGTGAGGTCTGTCCTCATAAGAGTTCAAATTATACTTTCTTACCTGTCAGCATGAGTTCATTCAACATTCAACAAATCCTGATTTGTAAAACTGGATGAATTAATTTATTCATTTAATAAATAGTTACTGTCAATTATGTGCCAGGCACTGTTTTAGGCATTTAGGATATAAGACAAAGTCCTTATCCTTTCATTTCAGTATAAGAAAGAAGACATACCAATACAAATACACACACACACACATGCATGTGTATATCAAATAAATACCATGTAGCTTTAAGTGCTCTTCAGGAAAGTTAAGACAAGATGAGGGGAGAAGACAACTGAGTAGAAAGATATTTTAGGTGCAATAGTAAGGAGGGTAATAAAAAAGCAGAATTAAGCATATACATTTGCACAAGATCTTGGATACGAAAGTTCTAGAAAGAAAGAACAAATTCAAAGAAGCAAGATCAGAAAGAGCTTAGCAAGTCTGAGAAACAAAAAAGAAAGAAAGAATTACAGCAGAGAAGCAAACTGAAGAATGATAGGGGATGGGATTTTAAAAAAAAGTAAACAGGCACCAGACACAGATTAATAATACTTCGTATGTTTTTCAAATTAATGCTTACGTGTCAAAATGTGCTAGTCTCTGACACAGAGTTAATATCTAATAAATTAAGTGGTGTCACTAACATGTAAATTTAAAAAATACTAAAAAACAAAACATTAATACTCATAGTGTGGAATCTTGAGAATTTTACTAGATACAGTCATATATCAAAAGGTAAATAATAATCCCTTTAGCAAGAACAATTGTTCATATTTTTGTAGCTATTACTCTAATTTGCTTAGAAATGCCTCTGTTTAAAATATTCAGATTTTCACTACCACTTACCTCAATGTTACTATTTAGATCCATATAAACTTGCCTAGTTTCTTCTCGTTCATATTCATCTGTTATAAAATATTTCAAAATTAAATTTAAAACAACTATGATTCCAACAAGGTAACACTCAAATGTCTCAGGTAAGCATTAAAATATTTAAAAATCTGTGTTACTAAAGGATAATGGTACATCTTTTGAGTCATTTAAAGTAGTATTAAAAATAATTTACCTAAGGCATGCTCATACTTAATGACAACTACCTCAAAAGCTAGGAGCTGTTCAGTTATCTCTAATTGCCTTTTATAGAACTATTCATTAATTTATTCAAATTTTGTAATATAGTTTTAGCATTTACAATAATTAGGGATTTAACAACTATCTGTGAAGTATTTTTCCTTTGTATTTTTAAGATTCATGAGGTGAATTTTAAATGAAACACAAATCTCACTCTTGTTTCTGCTCTATTTTTTGAAGAGACAGAAAGGAAGATAAATGTCAAGACAAGAACAAGCTAAGAATAAGTGTAGCCCTAAAGAGAAATCTCCCGTAAATCCTCCACAATATTTTTAGGGTTGTTTTTTTTTTTTTTAGTTTTTTTTTTAACCTGAGCAATGATTCCCTCTAACTATACTCAAACTGAGTGTTGATATGTGGTACTACAGAAAATTAAGGCACAAGGCAGTAAAAGACAATGTGACTATCCCTTCATCATTCTACCCGTTTAGGCCAAGAATTACAAAAACCATGTTAAACTGAAGGGAGGGTATTAGTTCCAGATCCTAAGTAACAAGCTTCAAAACAACAATGGCAGCTATGATAGACTCAAATGTCAATGAGGAGCCAAATGAACTGACTTAAGAAGATACAAATATTCTTGTATTCTCAAAAACACTGGAAAGAGCTCAAGACTTATCGAAGCACGTGGAACAGGAGCCAGACTGCTTTTATTTGAATATTAAAGGGCTGAAAAAGTTAAATAGAGACAGAACACATTGGTATTTCAATAGAAGGACAGTTCATCCTTCTCACTCCATCCACTCATATTTACTACCCAACACAGTTAGCAACAAATCTCTATTCCACAAAAACTATTTGTACCGAAGAATTGCATCCTATTGCCAACACCTCCAATCTTCCCGTTACCATCATCACCAGTACTTCCAAAATACCCTCCAGTCATTCTTCCAATAGACAAGTACTGGAAAGAAAATAAAACTACAAAAAAGAAAATAAATTGGTACAGATGTACTTTATAGTTGTCAGGAGCAAGTTGCTACAGGGGGGCATAGAGAAGGGACTTTGGTAGTAAAGTGTTCTAATGTACTGATATAACAATTGTAACCAATAAAACCTATCTTTTTTGTTTTCTTGGTATTTATTCATCTCCCCACCCCACCCCCAGCTCACTCCCTCCTTTCACCTTCCCTCCTCCCTTCCCTCTCTCTCTATTCCTTCTTTCTTTCTCTCTCTCTCATATGCATACACACACACACACACACACTTACTTTGCCCTAATTTGGCCAACTAGATCTTGCTGCATTCATTGTCTTAGATAAGAGATGATTCAACCGAAAGCAACAAAAATGTCTGAGTCCCAAATGCCCAGTGTTGGGGTTAAGAGAAAGAGTCAAGATATAATCAAGTAATAGATTTTCAAAATATACAAATCAGAACAAAGCTACCATCCTCTAGACTTAAGAAATATTTACTGTTTGCAGGGAAAGAAGCCTTTAAAAAGGAAACAGAGAGTTTACTGGATTGGCAAGTACTTATGCAATGGTTCCATAGCCCTCTACATTCATCAAGCTAAGCCTCAGGGTTGGGGAACACAGAAACCACAGAGTTTAGGCAAACCAAGAGTAGAATGAGACTGAGATTTTCTTTTTGCACAAACCAAGAGCAGAGTGGGACGGTCATCCCTAGGAAGATGACAAAACCTGAGAAGAAATGACTGTCAAATATATCTAGACAGATGGGGCCTTAGCTTCACAAATTCCCTTGTCCCAACACACTGTGTAACTAAGTATGGCAGGATAAAGCACACAGGATCAGCACAACTGAATAGGCCCTGAGGACTGGTATCAGGAACAGCTTAGCAACAACCTATGTAGACCAGTAACAGTACCAATCGAAATGATGAAAGTCTCAAAGGACAGATGACTGAGAAGTCAATGTCCCTCTCTACCACATGGGCAACCCCAAATTTATATACAACCCTAGGTAATGAAGAAAAATTTCCAAATTTACTAAGATAAATTTCTGCCATGTGAGCAGAATAAAGGCTTTAAGATTTTTTTAACAATTTAAGATATAAAAATTTTGTGCATGCCTGAGTTTGTTGACCAAAATCACTAAGAATCATATATTCTACAAAATTTATCAGAGCATCACAAAACCAGGCAGAAGGGACAGAAAGGAAATTCAGCTACCAAAAGCAGATCCATGCAAGGTGAAAACATTAGAAACTGTTCAGTGACTGGCCATACAACTATAAATATCAAAAGAGACTTCAACCACTATACTAAGTCCAAAGTCAGTTTAACATCATGTTTGTTTATTTAGTCTAGATAGTTCTTGCTTATTTCAATGATGTATATGGTTAGAAAATCTACACAAGGCCATGAAAAAAATACTATCGATAAAAGAAAACATGAAAGAGGTGAGAAAACAAATATTAAAACAATTAGAGAAATGAAAAACAAGGGCCAACAAATAAATAACAAGCATGCCCAAACAGAAATCAGAATAAGTGGCCAAAGATATAATAAAACTTTTCTGGTCTAAAGAAAGAGTATTACACATAGATTCTAATGACTGTCCTGACAAAACTGTAAATTTTAATTATTAGGTAGGAAGTTAGGCGTAAGCAATGATGAAAGGAATGCAAGCTGATCTCTAAACCCATCCCAAACACAACTGGTTCCAAATAGGAAAAGGTGTACGTCAAGGTTGTATATTGTCACCTTGCTTATTTAACTTATATGCAGAGTACATCATGAGGAACGCTGGGCTGGAAGAAGAACAAGCTGGAATCAAGATTGCTGGGAGAAATATCAATAACCTCAGATATGCAGAAGACACTACCCTTATGGCAGAAAGTGAAGAGGAACTCAAAAGCCTCTTGATGAAAGTGAAAGAGGAGAGTGAAAAGGTTGGTTTGAAGCTCAACATTCAGAAAACAAAGATCATGGCATCTGGTCCCATCACTTCATGGGAAATAGATGGAAAAACAGTGGAAACAGTGTCAGACTTTGTTTTTTTGGGCTCCAAAATCACTGCAGATGCTGATTGCAGCCATGAAATTAAAAGACGCTTGCTCCTTGGAAGGAAAGTTATGACCAACCTTGATAGTATATTAAAAAGCAGAGACATTACTTTGCCAACCAAGGTCCATCTAGTCAAGGCAATGGTTTTTCCCGTGGTCATGTATGGATGTGAGAGTTGGACTGTGAAGAAGGCTGATCGCCGAAGAATTGATGCTTTTCAACCGTGGTGTTGGAGAAGACTCTTGAGAGTCCCTTATACTGCAAGAAGATCCAACCAGTCCATTTTAAAGGAGATCAATCCTGGATGTTCATTGGAGGAACTGATGCTAAAGCTGAAATTGCAATACTTTGGCCACCTCATGCAACGAGTTGACTCACTGGAAAAGACTCTGATGCTGGGAAAGGTTGGGGGCGGGAGGAGAAGGGGACGACAGAGAATGAGATGGCTGGATGGCATCACCGACTCTGTGGACATGAGTTTGAGTGTACTCCGGGAGTTGGTGATGGACAGGGAGGCCTGGCATGCTTTGATTCATGGGGTCGCGGAGAGTCGGACACAACTGAGCGACTGAACTGAACTGAACTGAACTGAAACACACTCAGGAGAGCTCATAGATATGCTACAAAATAACCACAGAGACTTAATCCACTCCTGTACTTGTGTCCTAGGCACATAGTGGATACAAACTAACCACAGGGGCTTCTTCAAGTAACCTTAGGCAGCTAGGAGCTCATTTAGGGTTCATAAATATTCTATACATATATACACCTGATTAAAACAGACTGAATTATGGGAAGACATACACAACAGAGCCTGTTATATAAATTGCAACTGTCAATCAGCCTTGAGCTTATGCCTATTTGCATTCCTTTTCTTGATTGATGGTGGGTAAAAGCCCTATTCTGCACAGGGCACAACAAAAAGAAGGAGAGGAGAAGTATAAAAAAAGGGAAGCCAAAAGGGGTTGGGAGGACCATGACTCCTTTGGGGTCAGCCTGCTCCCACGTCTTGGGAAAGTGAAAGAAAGCAAAAGTCTCTCAGTTGTGTTCAACTCTTTGCGACCCCATGGACTATACAGTTCAGGGAATTCTCCAGGCCAGAATACTGGAGTGGGTAGCCTTCCCCTTCTCCAGGGAATCTTCCTAACCCAGGGATCAAACCCTGGTCTCCCACATTGCAGGCAGATTCTTTACCAGCTGAGCCACAAGGCACACCCAAGAATACTAGAGTGGGTAGCCTATCCCTTCTTCAGTAGATCTTCCCAACCCAGGAATGGAACTGGGGTCTCCTGAATTGCAGGTGGATTCTTTACTAACTGAGCTAAAAGATATGTCTGCTTGAGTTGTAACTGAGTTGCAACTTGTCTGTTGTTTGAAACCTTTAGTCTGTCATTTCAAATTTTTGTTACTGATGAGACAAGAAATGAGGAAAAGAGAGAAACTGACCTGACATAAGGACCAAAAATATGCCTGAGTGCTGGCAAAGGGAAAAACATACACATAAATACATACATTATATATTTAGGTAGAAATCTAAGTATAGATAAATGGAACTGTGGTTATCCCCATTTCATAGATAACAAAAGATACAGAAAAATTATGTTATTTGCCAGGATCCCAAAATAATAAGTGGTGGTACATGATTAAAGCAGAGATCTGCCTAATGAAATTATAGTAGGGATAAATGCAAAGAACACTATTTGGATCTAAAAGTCTAGATGCATGTGCAAATAAAGAAGTAAAAAAAAGTTAAAGATTTTAATTAATAGTGAAATCACTAAGCCTTTAATACAATGTGACTAGCAAATAAGCTGACTTGAGTTCATTAATGACACCTACAATTAGACAATAAATAGGCCTTTACACAGGTCAAATTACAAATTAGATTACCTCATACAGATCTGTACTCCTAAATATTCAAACAGACCAACCAAAAATAACAAAAGCACAAAGAATCTTGAAAATGTAGGTTACATAAGTCAAGATTCAAAAAGGACAAGTAACCATCTTTAAAAATCTCAAGACATAAAAATGCGCTTTAGACTTTTTCTGTATGCCTTAAGAAGAAGAATTACATTAAGAATAGAGAACCTACAGAGATTTCAGTATAAGAAATTGCAACTCCCTGTTGAAATTTCTTAATTTCAACTAGCCCTGGCAGTCCACTGGTTAGGACTCCACACTTTCTCTGCAAGGGGCCTGGGTTCAATCCCTGGTGGGGAACTAAGATCCCACAAGCTACATGATGTAGCCAAAAACCAACAACAAAACACACACATACACACAAAACACACACAGATTTCAACATAAAAATAAGAGTTGTCCTTAAATGACAATCTCAGGGTTAGTGAGTTTCAGCCATAAATATATTCAAACACAGAAAAGACTACCACTTGGTAGTCATAAAGGAAATTATTAATTTCCTATAAAGATAATTAAAGCAATGGATATGTAAAAAGAACAAAAAGTTTTAAAGTCCTTTCCAACACAAAGTAATCCTTAGATTAAATAGTAAGGCTACAAAAAAATGTATGCAGTACTTTGAATGGCAGGCTAAAGAATTTCAATATACTTAAGTGAGCAACAAACAGCCACTTAAAAGGTTTTTTTTAAAGGAACATCTAAGAACACGACTGAGCGACTGAACTGAAGAACAAATTTATTCTTTATTCATTCATTCATGAATTTATTTATTGCCTACTATATTCACATACGCTGTGCAAAGTGCTGAAGATACTGAGTCAAATAAGGCATGATCCCTTGCCTGCAAGCTCACAGTGAGATGTCTAGCATGTGGCAGGTACTCAATATTAGTTGAAGGAACTGATAAATACATGATAAAGTATACTAAGGGCACTAAGTAAAAGAAGAGGAGCATCTAAGTCAGAGTGAAAATGTAGAGAATATATCTCAAGAGTAGTAATAATTATTCTGAGTTCTGAAGGACAAATAAGAATTAAGATGAAGAAGGAAGGCGGATCGGACAATAAACATACATGAAAACTCAGAAGCCTAATCTGTTTAGTTCTCCATGAACCTGTGTATGTGGAGCATGTGGAAACATTTGGCAAGGCAAAGGGTAGTGGCAAACACCATGCTATGCTGAAAATTATGGAAAGCCACTGAAAAAATTAGACAGTGATATTATTTGAACTATTTTGAAAAAACGTCAAGGATTCTGTTTTCTGGTAACAACAAAGTAATTCAGACCAACCTTCCTCCCAAAGACATTTAAAAATCTGGAGGAATTTTTTGAGTTATTAAAAGAAACAATGACCTAAAAAGATAATAATGAATCATCAGACCAAGAATAGTTGAGAATTATAATTCAGAAAATCTAAACCAATTTCCAGTATCAGTCAGGATGGAATAAGCCCACTATAGCCTTTCTCTACCATTGATTACAACAAAAACTCAGAATGAAATCCATAAAGCAACTACTTAAAGAATCTGAAAACTAAGCAAAAGCAGGTAGATTGGGAAGAAAAATAAAAAGCTGAAGAAGTGACTCATGTGAAGGCAAGTTCCCTGTTTGTTTAGTGTTTTCCTACCTTCTCTCCTAGAATTACTAAAAATGTAAGGGCCCAGCTGAAATCTAACAGGAAGCATGAGCAGCAAAAGGAAATTCTAATTTTTTTTCCTCTCTCTCTTCCAGCCCTGTCTCAAGGGTGGCCCCAGAAGTGGAGCTACAGCAGCCACAGCAGAAAGGACACACAAAACCCCAGGAGAAACTCCATGATTCTGGCCAAAGGACAAAAGGACAGGACCTCTTTAAGGCTGAGGGTGAGGAGGTAATGCTAGAGAGAGCTGGAGGAGAGTCATACATAATTATTTGTATGACTAGGTACAAGTCCCATAGGGAAAAGGGAGGATGTGCATACACAAGATAGACCCAAGGCAAATACAGCAGAGGCTCTGAAATCGCTATCCAAGTCCCAGAACTAATCTAATCTTGAGTGGAGTATATATGAAACAGACCCAAGTAACACAGCAAAAGCTTTGAAAACTGAACTGGTAATGGAATCCCAACACACAAAAGGTAAGATAGAACTTGTGATCTGAACCTGAGTTGCCTATCTGTGAAAATATAAACCAAAAAAAAGTAAGAAATATGAAAAGTAACAGCACAGTGACCTCATTGCTATGACTTGAAAAGATTAAACAGGCTCTCAACTAAGGGATTTTGCATTTACTATTTCTTCTGCCTGAAATACTCATTCCCAAAATAGCTTCATGGTACAGCCCCTCAATTATTCAGGACTGCAAGGAGATCAAACCAGTCCATTCTAAAGGAGATCAATCCTGGGTGTTCATTGGAAGGACTGATGCTAAAGCTGAAACTCCAATACTTCGGCCACCTCATGCGACGAGTTGACTCACTGGAAAAGAGTCTGATGCTGGGAAGGATTGGGGGCGGGAGGAGAAGGGGACGACAGAGAATGAGATGGCTGGATGGTATCACCGACTTGACGGACATGAGTTTGAGTGAACTCCGGGAGTTGGTGATGGACAGGGAGGCCTGGCGTGCTGTGATTCATGGGGTCACAAAGAGTCAGACACGACTGAGCAACTGAACTGAACTGAATCAAATACCACTTAATCAGAAAAAAATTTCCCCAAAAACTCTATCCTAAAATATTCTTTTTAAATAGTTATCAGCACCCAACATACATTATATTTACTCATTTATGGTATGTGTCCCCTTACTAGAGTACATACTCCATAATAGCAGAAAATTTGTATTTTTACTATTGTTTTCCCTCAGCATCTAGAACATTTCACGGTGTATAGTAGGTACTTTTTTAAATGTTGAATGAATAAAAAACAAAAGTCACAATAGAAAAATAAAGGCTTAAGGCAAGAATACATATGGAGTTTACATTAAATATAAGGCAAGTATTAAGACTTTTTTAGGGCAAGAATGTACAATAAAGAAAAAACAATCGCTTCAATAAATGGCACTGGGAAAACTAGATAGCCACAAATGTAAACAAATGAAATTAGAAAATTCTAATACACACACAAAAAAAACTCAAAACTAATAAAAGAAATAAATATAATGCCATATACTATAAAACTCTCAAAAGAAAACATAGGCAGGACACTCTTTGACATAACTAGCAGCAAGATCTTTTTCAATCCACCTCCTAGAGTAATGAAAATAATTGGGACCTAATTAAACTTAAAAGGTTTTGCACAGCAAAGAAAACCATAAACAAAACAAAAAGATAACCCTCAGAATGGAAGAAAATATTTGCAAACAAAGCAACCAACAAAGGATTAATCTCCAAAACACAGAAACAGCTCATGTAGTTCAATCTCAAAAAAGCCTTGAAAGAGGAGCAGGGACTTCCCCAGAAGTCCAGTGGTTAGAACTCTATACTTTCACTGCCAAGGGCACACGTTCAATCATTATTTGGGGAACTAAGATCCCACAAGCCATACAGTGTGGCCATAAATAAATAGATAAACTAAAATATTGAAAAAAAAAGATACAATCTTTAGTTCATATAAGAGAACACCTAAAAATGTTTAAAAAGTTCTTCTAACCTCTCCCACAAACTGATCTCTGACTTAGCTTAAAACTAAACAGAAGAAAGCACTAACAGCCTTGTCTCTCTAGCCCAGGTTACCTTCTACAAGGCAATCAATATAGTATCTCTCTGCTGCTGCTGCTAAGTCACTACAGTCGTGTCTGACTCTGTGTGACCCCATAGACGGAAGCCCACCAGGCTCCCCCTGTCCCTGGGATTCTCCAGGCAAGAACACTGGAGTGGGTTGCCATTTCCTTCTCCAATGTGTGAAAGTGAAAAGTGAAAGCGAAGTCTCTCAGTCGAGTCCGACCCTCAGCGACCCCACGGACTGCAGCCTACCAGGCTCCTCCATCCATGGGATTTTCTAGGAAAGAGTACTGGAGTGGGGTGTCATTGCCTTCTCCAATAGTATCTCTCTACCTACATCCATATACTTTTCACCACTTTTTATATCTAAGCAGAAAAGTTAATCTTGAAAGTTGAATAAACAGGGTATAGTGGAACTGCTGATAGTGGAGCAGTACATTCTGAAAAGTATATATACAGTTACAAAAGCTAAGTACTATAGGCAGGGATCAAGAATAAAAAACTAGCAATACTGGAAACAACATTAACAGCTAACATATATTGAGTACTTTGCACTGTTCTAAGCATTTTATATTACCTAATTTAATTCTCTAAACAACACTAAGAGGTACTTTAATAAACAGAAGGACAGAGAGGTTACATAAATTATTCAGGATCGGGCAGATAAAAACTGAAAGTTTGAATTTGAACACAGAGATATCTAACTCTTCAGTCCAAGCTCTTAAGCAATAAGCTGTGTGATATCAATTAAAATTTAAAAAATAGAAGCTATCCTGGAAAAGCAGGTACACAGTATTTCCCAATAGATTCTTGCCAGAAACAAACAAATAACAAAGTAGAGCTGGTGTCAGATTAATGACAAAGACAAACACTATTATTTTTGAAAATCAGACAATGTTTTTCATCAAAACAAAAAAATTCCTACTTTACAATTAACATCAAAATATGCATAAAATAAAAACATGCACATCCACATATATACCACAACCTTAACAGAATGTTTTAAAATAATGTTTCTTTAGAAGAAATTTGAGAATTCTATTTATAAATACTACATTGCTATTCTTAAGTACTATGCTTTCAGCATAGCCCTCCATCAGTATTTTCTATTATGAATACAACTATATATCATTCTTGATTCAACTTCCTGGTTGTTCTAGACAGAGGATGTTAGTCTCAAGATCACACTTTAACTATAAATGTCAAGTATCAATATATACCTTTTGAAATATATATTATCTTTCAAAAACCTTTGTGCTTTCAAAGCTCAAAGAATTAAGAATCTAGTTATTATATAAAGAAATGGTATAAGACACATATAACATGTTCAAATAAAAACTGGTTTCAAAAAATTAAGATAATCTGATCCCCTCTCCACTTCCCAATATTAACGTAATAACAACAAATTGATAAAATAATATAAAACAAGAAAAGATATTTACATTTCTTTGTCTTTTCTGCAGATCTGGCACAAGTTTCTTTGAGTAGATTACATAAATGCCTTGTAGCATTATTCCTGGAACAAAGGAAAGAGTTTGCATAAATGTAATCTGATCTCAAAGCAAAATCATATCTAAAAGTTATTGAACATTACTATTATAATTTTAAAGAAATTCTTAAAACATTATATTTTATATATATCATGAATCACTTATAAGTGACTATATGAAGGAAAACGGGTTGACTGTACTATTAGCAAAGATGATTTAATAACTGCCTTCTTTGAAAGTAAAAGCCTCCTTAACAAGTTTCTACCCAAGTAGCTTTCAATAATCTCTTAGTAAACAGTTCCAGATTCACCTAAGAAATAAAATGAGAAGACAGAATTGGGATCTTCATTTACTAATTACTCCAGAAATATTCCAACTATCTTACCTTCAAAACATAAAATGAGTAATTTCCTGAATTTCATTATGTGAATAAAACCTTTGATCATCTCAAAGATGCAGAGAAAGCATTTGAGAAAATTCAAAATTCATTTATGATAAAAATTCTTAACAGAGTGGGAATACAGGGAACCTATATCAACATAATAAAAGCCATATATAACAAGCCCACAGCTAACATCATATCCAGCCCTGAAAAGCTGAAAGTTTGTCCTCTAAGATCAGAAACAGGACAGGAAGCTCATTTTCACCACCATAGCAAAAGACAAGAAAAAGAAATAAAGGCACTCAAATCAGAAAAACAAAGTAAAACTGTCACTATTTGCAGTGATTTTATTATAAATAGAAAACCCTCAGACTCTGCCAAAAATCAGTTAGAAAAAATTAAACAAATTCAGTAAAGTTACAGTTTCTCAAACTTCTATTACAGGCCAGGCATATGATTTTTAAATATCCAAAGTCTCTTTCAAACTCAAGAAAAATACAAAAATAAAAAAAGAAAGAATACACTAAAATCTATTCCTTTCAGAAAGTCATGATCAAGCGAATAATGGGTTGATCTGAGTGATTTTCTATTAACATTAAATTCGTTATCCAATAATCAAGTCACTCTAAGTTTTGTTTCTTATCTACATTCTGACAAAGCTCTTCACTAAATGTTCAGTTCAGTTCGGTTCAGTTCAGTCGCTCAGTCATGTCCGACTCTTTGCAACCCCATGAATCACAGCACACCAGACCTCCCTGTCCATCACCAACTCCCGGAGTTCACTCAAACTCATGTCCATCAAGTCAGTGGTGCTATCCACCCATCTCATTCTCTGTCATCCCCGTCTCCTCCTGCCCCCAATCCCTCCCAGCATCAGAGTCTTTTCCAGTGAGTCAACTCTTCGCGTGAGGTGGCCAAAGTTAGGTGCTCTCAAATGACAACTGACAATTTGAGACCAAAACTGACACTCAACTGAATCAAGTGCTTAAAATAGAAAAATATCACACCAAAATATAGTCACTCCCTCCTACCTCAGAAAATAGCATAAATTCTATATTATACTATATCATACTACACTGTTCTACACTACAGGGTATGTTATATATATAAACTAAGCAGTTACAGTATTCACAATAAAAGTCAACTGTTTATTAATGGAGACAGCAGCCATTTAAGAAAGCTCACAAGTTACCAAATACTGGTATTACGGAGAAGGCAATGGCACCCCACTCCAGTACTCTTGGCTGGAAAATCCCATGGATGCAGGAGCCTGGTAGGCTGCAGTCCATGGGGTCAAGAAGAGTTGGACATGACTGAGCGACTTCGCTTTCACTTTTCACTTTCATACACTGGAGAAGGAAATGGCAACCCACTCCAGTGTTCTTGCCTGGAGAATCCCAGGGACGGGGGAGCCTGGTGGGCTGCCGTCTATGGGGTCACACAGAGTCAGACACGACTGACACAACTTAGCAGCAGCCGCAGCAGGTCTACAGAAGACTTCAGATCTGCCTTATACTGTAGAAGGCCTCCCTAGGTGGTGCCCTCCAGTGGTAAAGAATCTGCCTGCCAATGCAGGAGACACAGGAGACTCAGGTTTGATCCCTGGGGTCAGGAAGATGCCCTGGAAGAGGAAATGGCAACTTACTCCAGTAGTCGTGCCTGGAAAATCCCATGAACAGAGGAGCCTGGTGGGTTACAGTCCATGATATCACAGAGAGTCAGACACAATTGAGCACGCACGCATGTACACTAAAGAAACTCAATCACACATCCATATAAAAGTGACAAGTACCAAACATACAGTAGGCACACAATTTTAGAAACTTCCTCTTCTTTCTCCCTTCCCCCTAATATCCAAACCATATTTAGCCAGAAAAAAAATTATGGGAAACATCTAGATTTTTCTGAAAAATCATAGGTTGTCTTTGAATTAAGCTAAAACAATATGCTGTAATAATATTTTTCACTTATTAGCAACTTTACTGACAAGGTGATAAGCCTTCTAGAACCATATTTAGAACAATGTTTAACTTAAAGCAAATAGAAATAAATTTATCACTGTATGTGGACTCACATTATATTCTAACCATTCAATATTTATTGTCAGATAAACAATTATATTCTTCTATTAAATTCTGCATGATACCATCTGAAGTGAAAGAAGCAAAAAATAAAGTTTAGCTACTGCCTAGAAAAAAGAAAAGGAAAAGTCAAAGATGATACTAAAGTTTCAAGCCAAAGTTAATGGAAGAATGATTGCACCACGGGCAAAAACAGGAATTTGACAGTGAGAATCAGGTTGGAACTAAGTTGAGCCCTATTCTGCAAGAGCTGCATCTAAAACAATAATCAAACAGAAAAGTATACAATACACATAGGCAGTTGTAAATACAGGATTATCAGGCACCCTTCTCAACACCAAATAATGGCTTCCTCTGCTGGTCATTTTAAAAAGTGAGAATTTTTTTTTTTTAATTTGAGAAGCTATTAGTCAATGACCAGTTTGCCAAATGAAAGAATGTAAAATACGTATGTCTTCCTTTTCTCCACAGCACCCAGACATAATTCTATATAACAATTAATATTATACAACAGAAAGAGGCCATTAAATTTTTGGAAATTATTTTAATAATTAGCTTGAAATAAAAATAAATTTGTAAAGAGCAAATGCATTAAATTACTTACTCTTTTATTAAATCTTTATTTTCTTGAATTCCTTCTTCTAATTTCAAACTTACTTTTTCATTTTCAAACTAATTTACAAGACAGAAGAACAGTTCATCATGTTTTAGTTAGCAAAATAAACATAAGTATAATCATTAAGCAGCATTTCTTTGTTAACTTGCTGTGATGGTCTATAAAAATTATTTTTTAGAACATAAAAAAGAACTTTTGGTCACACTTATGGATAATCTATAAGAATATGTGTCTCACTTTCATCAGTCTAAAATTAGGTTTCCTGAATCATCTCTAAAATGTATCCAACAATATTTTTATGTAAGATTAGCTTCCCTAAACATTCTTAAAAGGTGTTTTATCTTTGTCCAACCCAGTGTTACATTTTCTCAAAATTTTTTTCACCATGCCACAATGTTGAAGCTAAACAACTTCAAATTCAAAGTTTTATCTGCTTTTTTATATATTAGAAAATGCCATTTTATAATATATTAAAAAAACACATTTATATCAAACAAAACATCATCAGAAATAGGAACTAGTAAAAATTAAAACTCTATAATTAGAATCACTAACTCAATCTTTATATAAAATAAGTTACTATTTCCCTAGACATTTAATTAAGCTTTGTGCAACCTCTCCTGTGTGTTCATCCTAAAACTGAAATGCAACTAATATTAATGAAACTTCAAAAAAGCACCATTCTTAAAATCCACATGGTAGAAACAAGATAAATCTAAATTAACTATGAAATAACACTTCGGTTTAAATAGCATTATAAGATTTACTATACCATATTTTCAATTCCAAGTCTCATTATACCTGTAATTCTTGAATGGCTTTCCGCTGTGCTTCAATTATTTTTCTATTTTCTTGCAACTTGTTTTCTTTATGCTTCAGTTCAGATTCTACACTCACTTTCCACTTCTTGATCTTTTCAGCCTCCTTATACAGTTTTGAATATAGTCTGCTCATTGGCTCTGAATTCTATTATAAAATAAGTTTTCAAAAACTGTTAATTGTTCAAAGTTTAGTATAACCAAACTACAGCTGCTTATTAAAAACATCCATGAGTATCTTAGTTCAGTTGCTCAGTCTTGTCCGACTCTTCGAGACCCCATGAATCACAGCACGCCAGGCCTCCCTGTCCATCACCAACTCCCGGAGTTCACTCAAACTCATGTCCATCGAGTCGGTGATGCCATCCAGCCATCTCATCCTCTGTCGTCCCCTTCTCCTGCCCCCAGTCCCTCCCAGCATCAGGGTCTTTTCCAATGAGTCAACTCATCGCATGAGGTGGCCAAAGTACTGGAGTTTCAGCGTTAGCATCAGTCCTTCCAATGAATACCCAGGACTGATCTCCTTTAAGATAGACTGGTTTGACCTCCTTGCAGTTCAAGGGACTCTCAAGAGTATCTTAGTACTTGAGACCAAATCTCTCCTCAGATTATTAGTTTTTGCCTTAATATCATACTGAAAGCTATGTTAACTTTTTTTAACTACTAAGGCAATATTAGCTATTTCACTTTATAACTTGGTCACTTGACTAAGGTTACTGATCACTTGACTAAGTCATTCATTGCTGAATAAAATCAAATTACTTCAAATTTTGAAGTAATTCAGAAGTCAGAAGTTAGAAATCTTTAAGTCAATTAGAGAATTTGGCTGGTTAAAAGCTAAAATAAATCACTCTACAAATCTATAAATTTTAGCAAAGGTCTTGCAACATTTTGGTTACACAAACAGTTTTAAGAATTAACCAAAGGATATAAAGTTTACAATACAATGACACGAAAAATAATACTGAACACAAGTTCTTTCATTTAGCCTGAGATTTTGTTTGGATTTCCCACATCAACAACTTACATACTATAAGATAAATATCAGAAGTTTTTTTTCTAATCACTATTTGATAGTTCTGTTACCAAAATTTAGGAATTCCATATTTATAAATTTGTGATACCATAATCCCAGCAACAAACATATAGCATTTTATCAGGCCATGGAATGTCTGTTTTAAAGACATCTACGTGCCATAAGAATGATTTTTATAACTAAAATCAAAAGTAGAGTATATCCTACAAATTCTTCAGACAGTAAGCTTAAAAATCATACCTACTAATTCAAGAATTTTTTGTAACATACTGGCTTAAGTCTCAGCCTTCTCACATATCGTATACATCTCCCCTTTTTCTTTTTTTTTTTTTTGAGAAGGGTACTTTATTACTTATTTTGTGATATTTCCTATTTTTTAATTGAAGGATAATTACTTTATAGAATTTTGTTGTTTTCTGCCAATTATCAAAATAATCAGCCATAGGTATAGGTTATGTCCCCTCCCTCTGGAACCTCCCTCCCATCTCCCTCTCCATCCCACCCCTCTAGGTTGTTACAGAGTCCCTGTCTGAGTTCGCTAAGTTATACAGCAAATTCCTACTGGCTATCTATTTTACATATGGTAATATAAGTTTCCATATTACTCTTTCCATACATCTCACCCTGTCCTTCCTCCAACCTTCCCATGTTCATAAGTCTATTCTCTGTCTGTTTCTCCATTACTGCCCTGCAAATAAATTCATCAGTACCATCATTCTAGATTCCATATACTGCATTAGTATACAGTATTTATCTTTCTTTTTCTGACTTACTTCACACTGTATAATAGGCCCCTGTTCTATTCTTGATTTTTATGATTTAAAGTTAAATTGCCTCTTAAGAATGGATGCTTTTATAATCCAGGAAAATATAGAGGCTTACTCTTTCAGCAAATTTAAAAGAAAAATGAAGGGGATAAAAGGTTTAAAGAATATAACTTAAAACAATAACTAAACATTAACTCTTTGGAAGCCTCAAAAGAAAGATAAACAGAAGTAATAATAAATGATACTCCAATTATAAGAAATTAAATATGAATAGGAAATTTTCTGACCTCAAAATCAGAGTCTTTTAGTCCCTCCTGGTAATGACAACTGTCAGAATTATCTGTCTAAAAAATGAATAAATTTTTCCTGTGAGAAAATATTTCTGATGTTTCCAAATAGTAGCAATTAAATACTGAAGACTAGTAATCCAACAACTAAAGAATATTTTTTCTTTTTCAAGTAAGCAATTCAATACCTAAACAGGTTATATCCATATACACTATACACAACTGACCTGTTCAAGCATGGGCAAAAAGTTAACTTTTTGTAAAGCGGGATCTGCAAGATAAAAGACAACTGGAATTAAATGCCAACATCTTATTTTTTATACTATTATATCCAGCTTTAATGTCAAGGCTAATGTCAATCAATATAATACTTACATTTGATATCTAGTAAAGTATATTTTAAAAATGCTTCTACACAGGTAATACATTGCTTTTCTAATCTCCTACCTGAATCAATGTTTTCCCCATTTTTGGAGACATTGGTCATTGCAAATGGAAAACCAAAATCATCTTCAACACATTTGTTGAAACCCTAGAAACACAAAGAAGTTCTTAAACATACTGTCCCATATCACTCTAATAACTAGCAGTGTAATAATATGTAATTGCATATATATCTCCTTAAAGAAGTGACTATAATTGTAAATTATTTAATGTTAACGTCCATGGGATTTTCCAGGCAAGAATACTGGAGTAGGTTGCCATTTCTTTCTCCAGGGGATCTTCCCGACCCAGGGATCGAACCCGGGTCTCCCTCATTACAGGCAAACGCTTTACCCTCTAAGCCACCAGGGAAGCCCCCTCTTTAATGCATAAATTGTGTTAAAAAAATCAAATGACCTTGGTATGTAAACAAAGCAAAAATTTTTAATTTTCATTTATAAGAGAAAGCTAACTAAAATTACATTACACATGCTTTATAAGTACTCAGAAATAATATAAGTAAATTTAATTAGTAGCCTGGAATATTAGTTTTCTTCCATTTTATTAATACCTTTCCCCTGGTAGAATTGAGAATTTTCTTCACTGAATAGCATTTTAGCATTATACTCTTGGCTACAAACACATAAGAATTTTTCTACAGCATAGAAAATTTAAATATTCATTGCTTCATCCCATCTCCAACATACAGTTCCACTTGAGAAATTTAATTACTAAAAAAAAAGCTATTTTGCCTGAGAAACTTGATACAATTCCTCCTTTCCGAAAAGAATCTACTACATGTGAACTGAACTGAACATGTACAAATTTCCCTTTTTATCCTCTCAACCAGGAAGCTCAGGGTCAAATTTTAACCTCAGTCACAGTTTTTACCAGTATATCGATACATTTGTCTAAATTTTCTTAATTTTCCTTGATTCTAACATTCTTCTAATTTATATCTTATTGTATATAAGTTGCTTTAAATCATTTTAAGAAAGTGACAAGGGAGGATTAAAATAAACAGGTCCCAAGTTCAGTTCAGTTCAGTTCAGTCGCTCAGTCGTGTCCGACTCTCCGCGACCCCATGAATCACAGCACGCCAGGCCTCCCTATCCATTACCAACTCCCGGAGTTCACTCAAACTCATGTCCACAGAGTCGGTGATGCCATCCAGCCATCTCATTCTCTGTCGTCCCCTTCTCCTCCCGACCCCAACCTTTCCCAGCATCAGAGTCTTTTCCAGTGAGTCAACTCGTCGCATGAGGTGGCCAAAGTATTGCAGTTTCAGCTTCAGCATCAGTCCTTCCAATGAACATCCAGGATAGATCTCCCTTAGAATGGACTGGTTGGATCTCCTTGCAGTCCAAGGGACTCTCAAGAGTCTTCTCCAACACCACTATGTATGCAGAATTTTAAAACGCCAGTGATTACTTCTTTAAATGAATGATGTCTAAACACATTAAGTATGCTCATTATTAATTCAAAGCAATGCTATTCAATATACTTGAGAAAGCAAGAATAAATGAGATTAAATAGCAATATTAAATGAGACGATATTTACAGAAAAAAATGTATAAAACACCACCAGTAGGAAAGTTCACTTTGCTTCCTTTACCTAAAGAATAGTCAAATCAAAATTCATATGCAAATTTACCTTGAAGAAATTAGAATCTCCTCCCGAAGTCTGAGGTTTCACTGCAGATACTTGACTGCTACTTAATCTTGGTGGCACAAACAATTTAAAGGGCTTTTGTTTTTCCATTTTCTCTCTTCCAGTCGCGTAATTATCTACTGCTCAAGGGGGGAAAGTGTTTTACATGGCTTTATTAATACCCTACTTGTTCTGTAATAAATGGGTATATAGGGAATAGGCGAAACCTCTACCATGTAAGCCTACAGCATTACTGCCTTGGGGGGGAAACATCCCCTATGTCCCCACCGTCCCCCTACCACCAATGGACGTGCTGGCGGCGCACAAAATGGAGAAACTCAAACTAGCATCATCACCAGGACAGCCTGAAAAGAAGCCCGTTACCTCTACCAGCCCTGTTAAACTGCACCACCTCGCCGGGAAGAACTAGCTTAGGTACTTAGACGACTACGGAGGCGTTGAAGGCTGCCCTGCCTGAGGGAGCGGCAGTACCAAAATGTCGCCCACCTCTAGATTTCCTCCTCAGGGAAGGAACTCGGCACACCTGACCCTACCTTTAAAAAAAAAATTAGCGGGAAACCGCGGGCTCAGTGCCCACGCAAACCACCACCTGCTGTCTTATTAGAGCAGCAGAAAGAACCAATAAAACTTCTGCCTGCGAACCTCGGAAAAGGCGGGAAATAGCTCCGCCGCAGCGGCCAGGAGGGTGGGGCAGGGCGAACCGCGATTTAACCGCGAAATAACGGTCAGCAGCGTCTGACCCAGCGCTCAAGACCTGCATCTCGCGAGATTTCCCTTTACGTCAGTAACAATTCTTACCTGCCTTCTAAGAATTTTACATTTTTTAAGCTTCTGCTATTGTTTAAGAATGTAAATAAAACTATTAGGTGCTATAATAGATTAGGTGCTGTGATAGGCTTCCCTTGTAGCTCAGTCGATAAAGAATCTGCCTGCAGTGCTGGAGACTGGGGTTCGATCCCTGAGTTAGGAAGATCCCCTGGAGAAGGAAATGGCAACCCACTCCAGTATCCCTGCCTGGAAAATCTCATGGACAGAGGAGCCTGGTGGGTTGCAGTTCATGGGGTCGCAGAGAGTCGGGCACAATTGAGCAACTAACAGTTACTTGCACTATGATAGACTGGAACTGAGTGAAAAATCTGTTTCTGTCCTCCAAGAGTTCGTAGTCACTGGAAGGAAACAAGTGCAAACAGATAAAATTATAGCCCCTGTACCTGTAATCACCTAATGGTTGTAAGGAGTTGAGACACTTCAAAAGGGAAAATGGCCTTTACCGTGGCTTGGGAGTCAGGAGAATCCTTCACGGATGTGCTACTGTTACTGCTTCTATAGAAAACAGAAAGGAGAAATTAAACTAAGGCTACATAGTGAGTACCGGAAGGGGTATTCCTAGCTGAAGGACCGTAGCGCGCGAGTTGTGAGGCGCTCCAGCTGAAGGCGCTCGATTTGTGAGAGAGATGAGTCCGAGAATGAAACCAAGCAATGCAGTGTAGGTGTGTGAGGACGCAAATGGGGAAATGATGAGACTAGAGACTTAGCAGGTGTGAAGACATTGCAAACGCTCTTAGAGTTTAGACTTTATGGATGGAAATCTTGGAAGATTTTGAGCAGAAAGGGAGGCATGATCAAATTCAGAAGAAAATGCGTAGTATGAAAAATGGTTTAGGTTTACCAGACTGGATTAGGGAGACAGTTTTAATAGCCTGCGTGAGTAAGGTATGAAGATCTAAGCTATGACAGAGCCATTAAAGATGAAAATGTGTCAAATGTAAAAAGATACTTAGAAAGTCAAATTAATAGGACTTGATGGCTTTTTTAAAGTGAGCAGCAAAAGTCTGAAATAACTATTTCGTTTCAGATTTGGGCTACTAGAAGCAATAAATATGGTACTAGGTACCTAGGTTTGAGCAGTAAGACAATATGTTCTGTTTTCAACATACTGACTGTATGTTCTAATTTTCTCCATGTCCTACAGTATAATCGATGCTTTTCCAGAAGACTTTAGTAATATTTTTAAATAACATTTTGTTTTGTGTAACTTTAACTTATCAGACATAATAGTTTCTGCTAAACTTACATTTTTGAGCTGGGAAAAACATAATTTTTGAGCTAGAAAAAAGTGCAAGATTTTCACTTTATGTGAAAAGGAGTCTCAGTTCAGTTCAGTTCAGTCGCTCAGTCGTGTCCGACTCTCCGCGACCCCATGAATCACAGCACGCCAGGCCTCCCTGTCCATCACCGGGAGTCTAGGTACCCTAAAAAAGACTAAATGCTCCCTTTAAGAGATGATACCAAGAATAAATGCACAAGATAATCCCTGGGGGGAATAGCTGACACATTTAATTAACATATTTTAAAAGTTAAAGGTATAAATTCAATATTCCAAATTTTTTAAAGTTTTGTAACAATGAAATATTCAACTATGGTCTTTTTTTTATTGAAAACCAAAATGTCATTCCTAATATTAAATTCAGTTTTATTTACTCAGGTCCAGTCTTTCTAAACAATTGGACTTCCATATAATTTCTCATTTTTGTGTATTTCACATGAAATGTTTTAATGTTAATCCAGTTCTTATAAGGATTAAAATGTTTGTGGTAAGATTTCAGGTTTTAAGAACTTTAATTTTTTCTACAAAAGACATTAGCAAAAGTGTTAAAATATTGTCTACCAGAATGAGCATTAAATTGTGCTTAATTTCCCAATATATGTTAACATGTTTTGTCATTTTAATTTTTCAATATCTTTCCATGACAAAATTTTTAATTGGGACTTATAAAAGATCTGTTTTTTAAAGACATTAAGAGGCAGACGCGGGAGACGCCTGGCTCCGGTGGCGCAGACGCGGGAGATGCCCGGCTCGGCTCCGGCGGCGCAGACGCCGGAGGGGCAACCGACCACATGCAGAATCGTGGCTGAGATGGGCTACCCCGCCCCCAGGGTTGGGGCGGTGGCCGAGAGGAGCTGTACCACGTTCAGGAGGCGGTGGCTGAAAGGAGCTGATCCACATTCAAAGCAGGAGGGGCGGCCTTGAGGAGATACCCCTCGTCCAAGGTAAGGTACAGCGGCTGCACCTTGCTGGAGCAGCTGGGAAGAGATACTCCACGACCAAGTGGAATATAAGAATCCAGTGTTCTGGGGAGGAAGGAACAAGATGGCAGAGGGATAGGACGGCGAGACCACTTTCTCCCCCACAAATTCATCAAAAGAGCATTTGAGCGCGGAGTAAGGTCCACAAAACAACTTCTGAATACTGGCAGAGGACATCAGGCTCCCAGAAAAGCAGCCCATTGTCTTCTAAAGGAGAGAGAAGAAATCCAGCTCCACCCACCAGAACACCGACACATGCTTCCCTAACCAGGGAACCCGGACAAGTCACCCGTCCAACCCCACACACAGCAAAGAAACTACATAATAAAGAGAACTCCACAAACTGCAAGAAGAGGGAAAGGCCACCTGAAGCAAAGCAATATAAGCAAGATGAAGAGGCAGAGAAATACCCAGCAAGTAAAGGAACAAGATAATTGCCCACCAACACAAACAAAAGAAGAAGATATAGGGAATTTACCTGATAAAGAATTTCAAATTTTGATGGTGAAAATGATTCAAAATCTTGAAAGCAAAATGGAGTTACAGATGAATAACCTGGAGAAAAGGATTGAGAAGATGGAAGAAAGATTTAATAAGGACTTAGAAGAAATAAAAAAGAGTCAATATACAATGAGTAATGCAATAGATGAGATCAGAAACACTCTGGAGGGAACAAACAGTAGAATAACAGAGGCAGGAGACAGGATAAGCGAACTAGAAGATAGAATTGTAGAAATAAATGAAACAGAGAGGAAAAAAGAAAAACGAATTAAAAGAAATGAGGACAATATTAGAGACCTCTGGGACAATGTTAAACGCTCCAACATTCGAATCATAGGAGTCCCAGAAGAAGAAAACAAAAAGAAAGACTATGAGAGAATACTTGAGGAGATAGTAGTTGAAAACTTCCCTAAAATAGGGAAAGAAATAATCACCCAAGTCCAAGAAACCCAGAGAGTCCCCAACAGGATAAACCCAAGGCGAAATACTCCAAGACACATATTAATCAAATTAACAAAGATCAAACACAAAGAACAAATATTAAAAGCAGCAAGGGAAAAACAGCAAATAACACACAAGGGGATTCCCATAAGGATAACAGCTGATCTTTCAACAGAAACTCTTCAGGCCAGAAGGGAGTGGCAAGACATACTTAAAGTGATGAAAGAAAATACCCTACAGCCCAGATTACTATACCCAGCAAGGATCTCATTCAAATATGGAGGAGAAATCAAAAGCTTTACAGACAAGCAAAAGCTGAGGGAATTCAGCATCACCAAACCAGCTCTCCAACAAATGCTAAAGGATCTTCTATAGACAGGAAACACAGAAAGAGTGTATAAACTTGAACCCAAAGCAATAAAGAAAATGGCTACGGGATCGTACTTATCAATAATTACCTTAAACGTAAATGGGTTGAAATTTTCAAAAAGGCTAGGAAACAATTCTCATAGCCATCAATAGTTCAGTGTTGAGTTCATGAATAGTTTTTAAAGTTTGGGACAAACTGTAGTATTTGCTATTTGAAGTACTATTTGTAATTGGCATATTACGATGTAACATTGGTCTTCATTTCCAACTTAAAATGCCTAAAAATGCCTAACAGGTTTTTAGATTTGTGAATTTTAGTTGAAATGTATTTTACGATGTTACTAAACCTGCAGAAATATTGAAATATTTCAGAGAATTTATTCACTGTACATTTAATTTATTTTATTTATAAAAGTTATGAACTGTAGGAAGTTTTACTTGTTGGGTCAAATGCTTGTTGCTTCAAATGCTTGTTGCATTTGAAGTGCTAGTTACAAGAAAAATCAAATACCTTCAATGTATAAATGCTATTAAGTTTTTAAAGGACTCTGGAGTATAAGTAAGTTTGTTTAAAGAAATTTAGTCTGTTCAACTTGAATCAGCTCTGTCAAACATTAATTAAAAGCCTCATTTAAAAAAAAAAAGGATTTGAAAGCTTCAAAAAAAAAAGAATAAATTTTAAAAAAAAGACATTAAGAAAAAGTAAGAGTTGGACAAAGCTTTGTTCCTCTTTAATAATTTGTAAAATGCTATAACAGTAATAGGTTTAAAATGTTTAGCCATCAACCTAGCCTTAAGTTCACAAACTGCTTTTATTCTGATTACAACTATTTTCACTAGATAATCTTTTTTATATCTATAAGCAATCTATATATTTTCTTTTGATTTTCTGCTAAATGAAAAAAAGAGTTTCTTCAGATAAGAACTGTATTTAGTACTACTCCCTTTCGAAGGGAGCATGCAGGAACAATAACCATTGCTTCCTTGGGGATGAATCTTGAAAAGAATCCTAGATGTCCCCCTAGTGGTGGTCCTATATTCCACAAAATTTGATGAGCCCTTGATAATGTCCATTTTATAGCAATATATTGGTGACAGCAATTCTGCTCATGTTTTTCAAATCAATCATCCTATGATGATAGAGTAAACAATATAGATTTAAGAAGTGTAAGACAAACCACAACATTATAAAATTCTAGCAGCATGAATACAAATTCCATTTCTCAGAGAGTAAACTAGTCAATTTGGGGTCCTTTGTTTTCCAAATGCTAAGTATTTCTGAGTGGTTGTGGTTCAGTGTTCTCAGTTCAGTGAGCCTCCCTATGAGATGAGCAAAAATGCTGTAGGTCTTCTGGATGATAAATTTTTGAATATTTGTACAAAATTTGTAAAACTGGTTCCTGTAAATTTTCCACATGTTGCTTATTTTTAAGGCATGGGCAATCTGAAAAACATCATCATATATATCGTAATGAATACTGAGAAATGGTAGAATATAATTAATTAATTTAAGACAATACAGTTTAAAATGGTAAAAATAGAAAATACATACTGAACCTTTAATATATGCCAGATTTTATGCTAGGTAACCTCTTCTATGCAATGTCTTATTTGAGCTTCATAACACTCTATGAAGAGTATTTCTTAGTGATTAGACAGCATTCATTCATCTAGTCATTGTGCTGAGATACAGCAGTGAACATAGACTAAGTTTCCTGCCCTTATTGAGCTTGTATTTTGGGTCTAGGAGGAGTAGGGGAGGATAGAGACATATACACATTTTTAAAATAAAAATATATGACAAAAATTAAGAGTAGGGGATAAGAATTTAGGGTAGAGGCACAGCAGCTATTTTTTAAAGGGTAATCAGATTTAATAGGACACTTAGCAGATATCCAGGATGGTGAAGGAGGGAGCCATGAAGCTATCCAGAAAGGAGTTTTCCAAGCAGAAAATTTGTCAAGTACAGCAGAACTTGTGGAAGGAGCCTACTTGAAATTTTCAGGAAACATATGCATCAAAAGCAATGTGGTTATGGTGATGTTAGCAAAAGGAATAGTTTGCAAGCAATATCAGAAAGAACTTTGGCTGTAAACTGTATGAAAGAGAAATCCATTAAAGGATTATGTGCAGAAGAATGACATGACATGTTGTCAAAGAATCACTGTGGCTACTGTATAAAGAATAGATCCTAAGGAGGCAAGGGCAGAAATAGGAAAGTGAGTTAGTTTTATTAGGATGGCAGAGACAGTGAGAAGTGGTTGAGTTCTAGATCTATTTTGAAGATAGAATCAACAAGATTTGTTGCATATTTAATATGGGTATAAGAGTAAAAAAAGAAGTGAAGGATGACTTCAAGGATTTTGACTTCTACAACTTAAAGGATTGAGATGCCATTTAGAAGAAATGAAGGAAGAATATAGAAGGATCAGGGAGCAATCAAGAGTTCACACGAGGGGGTTAAATTTTATATCCCTTCTAAACATAAAAATTGAAATCTTGAGTAAGCTATGTAATGGAGCTTAGGGTAGCAGTCCAGTTGGCATATAGTTTGGGAGTTGTCAGCCTCTAGATGGTATTTAAAACCATGAAATGGGATGTAATTTCTAAGGAAGTGGGTATAGAAGAGAACTGAGTGTTGGAACATTTTTTAACATTTATCAGTGTGGGAGATGATGGGGAATTAACAAAGAAGACAGAAAGAGCAGCTACTGAGGAGGAAAACCAAGAGACTATAATGTCCTGGAAATTAAGTGGAAAAAAATCATGCCAAGAAGGAGGGAGTGATCAATTGAAGCCAAATGATGTGTTCTAAGAAAGAGAAAGTGATCTGCTGTGTCAAAAGTAGCTGATAGATTAAGGAAGATCAGGACTTCAGAACTGATCACTAGAATTCATGATGTCAAATTACTGAAGATCTTGACAAGTTATGGTGGAGGGGACAAAATCTACCTGTATTAGTTTCAGAAGTGAATGAAAAGAGAGACATGGAGGCAGAAATATAAACAGTTCTTAATTTTTTTTAATTTGACAATAATGTAAAACAGAGTAATAGAATAGCTGAAAGGGGATTCAAAGTCAAAAAGGCATTTTATTAAGATGCAAGAAATTACAGCATGTTTGTAAGCTGAAAGGAATGCTCTTATAGAGAAGTCAATTTTGATTAAAATTGGTACATTTGGAATCAATGAATAATATAATAACCACAAACTTCATGATTTCATTGCCAAACTTAATCCAAACTTTATCGCCAAATGTGTTTCTACCTGAAAAAAGCACTGTTGTGGCTGCAAGAAGAGCATATTCAGTATTAGTAATAGTAAGCTCAAACATTCTTCTACAGAAGCAATATAGTGTGATAATAAATTCTTCAGCATTACCTAAAAAGATTAATATCAAATGTATTTTTGTCAAAACATAGTGCTGACTCATATTGCCATTATCATATTTTCTCAAAGCTGTATAAAAAAATGAAATCAAATTTCTGACCAATTTTTGGTCTGACCAACTTTTTCCATCCAAAACAATATTTTGTATTACATGTAATATTACCAGTCAGCATAAAGGAACAGTCTTCATTGCAAAATGTTTCCATGGAACAAACAGCATTTCTGTTACCACTCTGATTGTGATAATTCAGTGAATGATCTAAATGATACAATAGCTTCATAGTATCTAAGTAAGTAAGTAAGTGTTAGTCGCTCAGTCGTGCCGGACTCTTTGCAACCCCATGGACTGAAGCCCGTCAGGCTCCTATGTCCATGAGACTTTCCAGGCAAGGATACTGGAGTGGATTGCCATTTCCTTCTCCAGGGGATCTTCCCAACCCAGCGTTCGAACTGGGGTTCCTGCACTGCAGGCAGATTCTTTACCGACTGAGCTACAAGGGAAGCCCCTCATAGTACATAGTTAAGGGAAAAATGTAAAGTCTGCTTTTTAAAAATCTTTATGCAGAGTAATTTCAATAACTCTAATATCTGTTATACAGGAAACATTCCCAACAAATGATAGCTTTATAATTTTTATTACTGAAACATGAATCTAGAATAATAGTTCATACTTTATATAAAAACTATATAGAAGACCCTTCAAAATGTGTTTCTGTGATGCTATATAAAAAAATGACTTTCTTTAAAAAAAAAAAAAAGCTAAAACAGAATTGGTAAACTACAAACAGCTATTATTGACATACTTGTTTGTATATTAACTAGTAAAATTAAAATATAAGTAAAAATAGTTCAATGTTATATAATTTGTTGCCAAATTTAATAACTATTAAGATTGAGTTAGTTGGCCCTTTTTATTTTCAGAAGTTGATGAAAAACATTTTTTTTTACTGTAAATTTGGGCCACATGAAGGAATATCACTTCAGTTTTTGATCCCTTCTGTAATGCAGTCTGATCCTCATTGGTCAGATTTTCAAATCCTTTATGAAAAGATCACATAATTGTTTGAAATAGATAATGAAAAGGTAATTTTCAAGTATAGAATTTAACATTTTTATGTTATTTATGATATGAATCCTAACCGTCCCCTTAGAATAATCATGATTCCACATTTAATATCTTAGTGCACTTTCATCAGAACCATATAATAAGTTCCTATGGCAAATGCAAATTAAACACAGTTGGTTTAGCCTTGAAGAATTTATTTTCGCAGAGAGTTATCTGCATATGTAAATAGATAGCTAAGTTTTGGCCAACAGTTGCTTTTTTTTTTTGTTATGGTACAAGGAATTTTGTTTGTTTTATCTAAAAACCAAAACAATTTATTTCCAAAAATAAAATAAAACATACAACCAATCATAGTTTGTCTTAACTCTAAGTCTTTGAAGTCACTTGAATAATATTTTTAAATATTTATATCTTCATCCACCTAATTGATTTAAGCAAACAAAGTCAATATGTTTTTGAATTTAGAGGCAGTTTTGGTAGAAAACTAGAGGGTTTTGTCTTCTTAAAATGCCACCTTCCTTTAAAACAAGGAACTTTTTAATATTTAATATGGAAATATTTAATATTAAATTACTTTAATTTTTTCCAAAGGCAGTGTGATACCTGAAAGTCCCTTGGTGAAATCTACTAACCTCTGTATATGTAAGACTATCCCTGAGAGTCACAGAAAGATCATTTCAGGATTTGCATATCCCACATCCCTGCAGCTAACCAACAAAAAAAGAAATACAATTTATAATTTCTTTCTTTCAAATAACTTTAAATTTTAAACTTTTATGATTATGCTGTTATTTTCTGACATAATTACAAATTATTTCTTGCCATTAATGAACACATACAAATCTTTCTGTTGCTTCTAAAGGAATTGTAGATTTCTGATGAGCGGTCACAATGTGTTAATGAGCTGATGTTCCTCTTGAGTTAGTTCCATGTGCTCCTGAATCTGTAAGAAAATATGGGGGAAAACTATAACGTATACTTATCAAACAAGATATCATCATTATAGAAACAAGACATTTTATGAGTCTTGCCACTTTTCCAGATCTAGTGGTGGATGATACAAGCTTGTTGTTTACCCCTTTCTCTTCCATTTTGATTTTAGAGCCAAAGCTATTCTTCTGCTTAAAGTTCTTTCAAAGTCTCTTTGATTTGCATTGGATATTTGTGAGCAAACCTGTGATATTACAAAATTCACATGAAATGATTTGGGTACATCAAATACCATTATAAGATTGATGAAAATTGCCTAACATTGTACACATATGTGATCACAAACCAGTCTTTTCAAAAAGAACCTTTGTTTTTTGGTAAGCATGTATAACAGCAGGTAAACTTACTGTTTACATTACTTACTTCTTTTCTTTCCACAGCAACTTGTCTACCTTAAACTACAGTCATCCTAGAAATAAATTAAAATTAATTTTACATCTCAAAATTATAAATTTAGACCTTTTTATGTTAGAAAAATTTCTTCATGATATCTTGGAAGCACGGATTGTCAATTGAAGAGAAACTACTAATTTAAAATTCTGCTTTTTCTAGATGAATTATATAACTTTAGGTTAACTAAAATAAAAATTCAAGGGTTTCCAATTAGGAAGAAAATATGATTACTGCCAAAGTCAGACAAATACAGTATAGAACAGAGTTTATATAAATAATTACCAAGATTGGTAACTGGTTATTCTAATTTAGCAGTTGCTAGAGAAATAGCTTGAAAGTGAAAGTGAAAGTTGCTCAGTCATGTCAGACTCTTTGCAACCCCATGGACTATAGAGTCCATGGAATTCTCCAGGCCAAAATATTGGAGTGGGTAGCCTTTCCCTTCTCCAGGGGATCTTCCCAACCCAGGAATCCCCTGCCTAAATCTAGACAAATATATTATGTTCAAATATGTTCAAAATAACTTGAAGAATATAAGTTCCCAGTAAGGTAATAAAAACTAAAACCCTTCTCAAAAAAAAAAAAAAAAAATACACAATGGTACTTAAATTCCCCGTACATTCTTACTGCCTTACACTTTTTAGTCTGCACTCTTGCCATTTTGTCTGCATGTACATGTCCATTTCACAATGACCACCATTCTTGCAACTGTATACTGCATTCCTGGTGATGCTACATTGAAAAAACCCTAATAACAAAACAAGAGTTTAAAAAATTTTACCATAAGGTATTTTTTAGTTACTTGTTTCTAATCTTTATCATAAAGTAATTAAGTTAACTAAATTGTTTCACTAATTAAATTTAACTAAAATGTTTTTCCCCCTCAATAAAAAAGTTTGGTTTAATATACATTTATCAGGATAATTGTTTTAATCATCTCCTGTTTGATATATTTTATTCCATGTTTATTCCTGTCAATGATCTATCTGGAAATTAAGCTAAATAATCCAAACACATTAAACAAACTCCCTAATTTTTATGGTTATATCATCTAAAAGCATTTTTAAAACTGTATCTTAGAGAATATCATGATTCTGTGACACATCGCTCAAGGTTGCCTAGAAGGAATGTGTGCTCACGGAAAGTAAAACTATAAGAAAAGCCTCTCTTTTTCTCTCCTCACATTGCAGCCTCAACTCATAAAGGAAGAGATACTCTTCCAAACTTAGCCCTCTACTTTGTTAGCACTTCTCCAGATGAGATAATGCTGCTCACTTATCTAGTCCAAGATGCTGAATGAGCAGTTTTGTGTGTGTGTGTGCATGTGTGTGTGTGTGTCAAGGAGTGGGTGGAGATTCTACATTTTCCTAAATCAATGCATAGCAATCTCTTTCCATTTCCTCTTTCATTTCACATTCCTATGTAATAATCCCTGCTATCTTCCTCTTATTCCATTCCAAGCAGTGAGGTTGATGAGAGTAGTCAATATCCCTCTTAGTAGCCTGCCACGTTCTTTCTGTAGACACACTTGAGAATGGGAGTTTCATGACTCCGATTCAGCAAAGGGACTAGAAAGCCCAGTTTAGGTTTCCAGAACTGTGCCTCACTCTTCAATTTAATTTTAACAGCTGTTGTTGTTCAATCTTCATGGACTTGTAGTCCACCACACTCCTCTGTCTTTGGGGTTTTCCAGGCAAGAACACTGAAGTGGAGTGCCGTTTCTTTCTCCAGGGGTCTTTTCTACCCAAGAGAAGCCACATCTCCTGCATTAGTAGGCGGATTCTTTGCCACTAAGCCACCAGAGAAGCCCCAGTTTTAACAGCAAGGCCCTGCATTTTAAGATGAAGCAAACACTGGCCCAGCTATTCTTCTATTCATAAAGCTGGTACCTCCTTTCCCTTGGTCTTTGTTTGGCTATTCTTTGCAGGAAATGAGCGTGAGATTCCAACAATAAGACTTTACCTTGAACTAAGATGTTTACTAGTGCAGTATTGATCTAGTCATTTCTAGATTCTGTGCCAATATTGCATTTGTGAATAAAAAATATAGAAGTGCTTCGAAACTTAATCAAAGACTATTTTACTCTTTGAAAATGCCATTGTCAGTGATAATCTTCACTTGCCGATCTCCTATTTGTTTTCAAGAAAAGCATTCCTAAAAAATAGACTTATATAGAATCTTAGAAGTCATTTAATTGAAATTTCCTCCTAATTCAAGAATTATACCAGCCACATGAGAAAATGTAATAGTTAACGTTCAGATCTTTTTAGAAGACATTTTTGTATTCTAACATCAGATTCACCTAGGAACATGGAAACTTTCTGTCACATAAACATTTTGAAGTTTATATTTAATTGTAAAAGTCTTGACAAACTTTTTTAAAAAGTCAAAACTTCATTAAATTCAATTTTCATGTCTTTGACCCCACAGATTGATCACTTTAAATATATCAATGGTTCTCCTTGGTTTTATTTTTCACAATTTAAAAAGTATTCCTACATGCTTAAAATTTCATAACTCTTCAGTGAGCACTAGGATTAAAGTTTTGACTTGATCCTTACCTTTGCAACCTTCACAAGTAAGTGCATTGTAATGATATCCTGATGTTTTATCGCCACAAACTAAACAGTGTTCTTCCTGGCTCTTAATACAAATGGAAGAATAAGTTATTCTGGACCTTTTCATCCCAGGGTAACCATCTTCAGCCCACAGGAAAAAAGTCCATACTCTCCACCACTGAACTGTGGATTCAAGCTATAAGTGTTGAAATGACTTTGCAAAGATTGGGACTATAGATTTGGAGGAAACTGTACAGCAGAATAGCAGTAAGGTGATTCTTGAAAATCAACGTTATGCTGCTAACAATTGATTTGTTCTGGCAGAAGATCTAGTTGCTGTTGTTGTTTTTGTTGTTTTTTAATGCACACAAATATACAAAAAGGAGAAAAATGGTGAAAGTCAAGTTCATAATTACTTCCAATTTCAAAGTTTTACACTCAAAGAACAGAGTTAGTTCATCATATTCACGACATCCCAGGAAATTGTTATCTAGCATGAGAGCAGACAGTAAACTGAATGTGCATGAAAAATGCTCCCAGCTTTTTGAGTATTTTGTGTGGTGAATAAAAATTATTCAGTGCAAACAGATCAATTAAGAGATGAATTAATAAATTATTTTACCCTACAGAAAAAAAAACAAATTAAAATACAATTTTACCATCTATATGGTGTTTCAAACAAAAAAGAAATTTGTTTAAACTCACTTAATATACCTTAACACTCTCCTCCATCATTTGTAGCCCTGATTTAAAGAGCTACTTTCTTTTCTGTTTTGTTGTCTAGTAATTCAATCATCTGGGGATAAATTCACCTACCTCACAGGGTGACTGTAAGAATGAAATAAAATGTGACATGCAAAAGCACATATGAAATACAAAATTACATTTAATGAATATATTTACTATTATTATCAGAAGCTCCCAAATACCAACTTACTTTCTGTTTTCAGGAGGATTACTGAAAAAAAAAAAATCCAGAAAATTGACTCCAAAAATACCTAGGAACATTATTTGCTCTATGTATCTATCTAGTAATATTTGTACTTTTCCTTGTGCAAAATCACAAGGTGATTAGAATTACTCTTAACCTCAAAATTCTACCGCCAAAATTGGTAAAGAGTATAATTTCTATTAATTTACATAAATAATTTCCAATCTCATAGCAAACAACCCAATGTAAAGTGTTGAATAAATACCAATCCGCTGGATCATGGAGAAAGCAAGAGAGTTCCAGAAAAACATCTATTTCTGCTTCATTGACTATGCCAAAGCCTTTGACTGTGTGGATCACAACAAACTGTGGAAAATTCTGAAAGAGATGGGAATACCAGACCACCTGACCTGCCTCTTCAAAAACCTGTATGCAGGTCAGGAAGCAACAGTCAGAACTGTACATGGAACAACAGACTGGTTTCAAATAGGAAAAGGAGTACGTCAAGGCTGTATATTGTCACCTTGCTTATTTAACTTCTATGCAGAGTACATCATGAGGAATGCTGGGCTGGAAGAAGCACAAGCTGGAATCAAGATTGCAGGGAGAAATATCAATAACCTCAGATATGCAGATGACACTACCCTTATGGCAGAAAGTGAAGAGGAACTCAAAAGCCTCTTGATGAAAGTGAAAGAGGAGAGTGAAAAGGTTGGCTTCAAGCTCAACATTCAGAAAACGAAGATCATGAAATCTGGTCCCATCACTTCATGGGAAATAGATGGAAAAACAGTGGAAACAGTGTCAGACTTTATATTTTGGGGCTCCAAAATCACTGCAGATGCTGATTGCAGCCATGAAATTAAAAGACGCTTACTCCTTGGAAGGAAAGTTATGACCAACCTTGATAGTATATTAAAAAGCAGAGACATTACTTTGCCAACAAAGGTCCGTCTAGTCAAGGCAATGGTTTTTCCCATGGTCATGTATGGATGTGAGAGTTGGGCTGTGAAGAAAGCTGATCGCCGAAGAATTGATGCTTTTGAACTGTGGTGCTGGAGAAGACTCTTGAGAGTCCCTTGTACCGCAAGGAGATCCAACCAGTCCATTCTAAAGGAGATCAATCCTGGATGTTCATTGGAAGGACTGATGCTAAAGCTGCAATACTTTGGCCACCTCATGTGACGAGTTGACTCACTGGAAAAGACTCTGATGCTGGGAAAGGTTGGAGGCAGGAGGAGAAGGGGACGACAGAGAATGAGATGGCTGGATGGCATCACCGACTCTGTGGACATGAGTTTGAGTGTACTCCGGGAGTTGGTGATGGACAGGGAGGCCTGGCGTGCTGTGATTCATGGGGTCACGGAGAGTCGGACATGACTGAGCGACTGAACTGAACTGAACTGAACTGAACTACCGATGACATTCTGATATAAGAAGAAAACTTATCAGTAGAAAAATGTAACTTTTTTTTTTTTAAAGAAGAGGGCCCTTCTTGGCTGAGTATCAAAAGACTACACAATACTGGCTGATGTTCCATTGCCATGGAAATCAGAGTTTAGAGTAGAATGGAAAATTGTATTTTAAAGTTAATTAATATTATAATCTTGGTCTTTTTGGAGAAAAATCCTATTGTCTCTTGCACTCTGTTTTCTATTTCTTTCCCTTTGATAAAAATCTTATATTAAGGTTAAAATTTCAAGTACGTTGAATAGCTCTGAAATACATTTCTCTGAACTACATTTTCTAAACTGCATGTGAACTAGCTTCTTTTAATCCCTAAAAACAACATAATTTGTATGTTAGTTCTGTTTTTAAAAACTGAATACAATTTTAGACTACTGTGTTTTTTCTTCTTTACATTTGATTCTGGCTTACAACATTTTATTATTTCTGATTTTTTAAATTAATTATATTCTCTGCTGCTGCTGCTGCTGCTAAGTCACTTCAGTCGTGTCCGACTCTGTGTGACCCCATAGACGGAAGCCCACCAGGCTCCCCTGTCCCAAAAACACTGGAGTGGGCTGCCATTGCCTTCTCCAATGTGTGAAAGTGGAAAGTGAAAAGTGAAGGAGTGAGTATTTGAAAGTCTTTGGTTCATTTACCAATTTCTTTATAAAAACTCTGGTTAACCATAATTCCCACAAAAAAATGTTTTATTAACTATCATACTATAGTTTTTGTCACATACCATAGTGCTGCACTGGTTCAGCCAGAGATTACCCATTAGATGCAGTGACATGAGTACTGGCCATTCTCTGGCCAGTTTTCACTTCTTCACTACTAGATGCTAAAATAGTAAAGGAAACAAAAATTTTGTAGACTTTTTGAAAGTATTATTATCAGATCAGTATGATTTTATAGAATGATAATACTGTTTTGAAAATTAAAGAATTTAGGACACACTATACATGAGACATTTATATTTACACTTTAACTGGAAGAACATTGATTTTTCATATCTCCACATATCAAATTATTTAATTCTTACAATTTCTTATTGCTCAGCTCTTTAAAATAATTTGAATCTTGGTAATAATCATTATAGCTCTTGAAAAGTTACCAAGCTTTAGAGTTAGACTTCATACACTGACCCATACACACGGTTCATTTTTACATCTCTCTGAACCTTAATTTCCTCATTGAGAAATAGTGAAATATACGTAGCAAAGGTTTTGGAGAGTTTAATTAATATGTTTAAAATCCAGCACAGTTCTTGACTTAGTAACTGAGTCCTATTATTATTATTCTAATAGTTTCAATAGATCTCAGTATTTTAAATTTAGATGACTTAGGAAGAAAAAGTACATTCTTTCATGAAGAAAATTAAAGAGTAGGAAAAGAATGGCTTTCATAGCACTTTATTTAATCTTCTAAGCCCTTTGTAAATATTTTTCATAGTACTATGATATGCTAAACATTAAAACATTAATTTTGGTTCTATTTGACTGATGAAGGTAATTTTTATTATTGAAAAGTGAAGTGTTTTATTTGTAATAATAAAGACTAAAAATCATAAGCTGTTATGAGAAAAAGTTATTCAAAATTTAAGACTATCCCTTATGGAAAAAGCTATTTTTGTTATTTCCTAGGAAGGAACTCCAAAAACAATGCATCTTTGAATAGACTTACACAGGAAATCACAGTTAAAGAAACTGGAAATTATTGAAAGAAAATGAAGGTCACTCTAGAGTCCATGATATTTTATAGCTTTATCTTATCTATTAGAAGGTAAAGACTGTTTTCACCTTTTAAAAGAACCAAAAAAGAAGAAAATGGGTTTTAAATCATACCAAAATACATACATGACAAACTTCTGAGGTAGCTTCCGAGATTATGTTGAAATTTGTTTTACTTAGATTTAGTTTTTATATGATGGTGTCATTGCTAAGGTTTCTACTTCCATGAAAATGCTTAAAATAGTAATATCTCTAAAATTTGTCTTCAGTATTATTTAAAAGGCTCTAGGTTCCTTTAAAAGTACTTGAATCTCCCACTCTGATAGCACAGTAGCAGTCCCCTGGAGAAGGAAATGACATCCCACTCCAGTATTCTTACCTGGAGAATTCCATGGACAGAGGAGACTGGCAGGCTACAGTCCGTGACTGAGTGACCGAGTACAGAAGAGGAAGTACTGAATGGAGCAGGTGAAGCAAAAGCGATGCCCCCAAATAACTGCACTTTCTTTTTTTATTGTTTTTATTTACTTGTTTATTTTATATTTTTTGGCTGTGCTGGGTCTTCATTGCTGCATGGGCTTTTTTCAAGTTGCAGCAAGAGAGGGCTACTCTCCAGTTGCAGTGCGCAGGCTTCTCATTGGGCTTCCCTCATAGCTCAGTTGGTAAAGAATCCGCCTGCCATGCAGGAGACCCCAGTTTGATTCCTAGGTCAGGAAGATCCCCTGGAGAAGGAATAGGCTACCCACTCCAGTTTTCTTGGCTTCCCTTGTGGCTCAGCTGGTAAAGAATCCACCCGCAATGTGGGAGACCTGGGTTCTATCCCTGGGTTGGGAAGAACCCCTGGAGAAAGAAAAGGCTACCCACTCCAGTATTCTGGCCTGGAGAATTCCCTGGACTGTAGAGTCCATGGGGTCACAAAGAGTTGGACACGACTGAACTACTTTCACCACCATCTCTTGTTGCCGAACACAGACTCTAGGGCAGCACATGGGCTCAGGAGTTGCGGTTACCAGGCTGCATAGCACAGGCTCAATAGTTGTGGCACATGAGCCTAGTCTCTCCTCGGCATGTGGATCTTCCAGGGTCAGGGATCGAACCCATGTATCCTGCATTGACAGACAGATTCTCTACCACTGAACCATGAAGGAAGCCTAAGTGCACTTTCAATATGAAGTTTTCCTTGAAAAGTAAGAACTAAAATCAGTAAGACCAGTCAGTATTACAACAGATTTATTGGCTCTCCATATAAAAAGGATTCTAAATACCATCAGTTTAATTTGTGTCATAGCTTTTAGCAATAATCCTGTTTAGTTCTTTCCAAACTTCTCTTTGAGTCTAAATTCCATTTTAGAAAATTCCAAATGAATATGAAAACTTAAAGTTGTCAGCCTTCTTTTAAAATTATTGCTTTTAGCATTAAGCTTCAGATAACACTTAGTATCTGAAAATTAAAAAGCATTTGGCACTCCTTTTCTAGCTGAGCAAAATTTCATTTAAAACATGATATAGAATAAATCAGAGATAGCACATTAAAACAGACTGGTAATATCCTGGCAAATTCACACATAAGTATCTTACAGCAATGTCAGGTTTCAAATCACAAATAGCAATGTTCTCAAACTAACTCCTTCCAATACTGATAAATAAATGCCCTCAAACATTTTCTAAAGCAAAATAGTTTTTATCAGTTTTTGGAATACAGGTGTACCTCAGCAATATTGCAGAACTGATTCCAGACCCTTGAAATTAAGCAAATATCACAATAATGCAAGTCACATACATTTTTTTATTTCCTAGTGCATACTAAAAGTTACTTTATCCTACATCCTACTAAGAATGAGGCAGCATTTTGTCTTTAAAAATACCTTATTAAAAAACACTTTATTGTTAAAAAAAAAGTAATCATCATCTGAGCCTTTAGAGAGTCATAATCTTTTTGCTGGTGAATATCACTGTTATTCACTGCTGACTGGTCAGTGTGGAGGTTGCTGAAGATTGGAGTGGAGATTGGCAGTATCTTAAGATAATGATGAAGTTACCCACATTGATTGACTCTTCAAGAGCGATTTCTCTGTAGCATGCCCTGCTGTTGCATAGCAGTTTACGCACAGTCCAACTTCTTTCAAAATTGGAATTAATCTTTCAAGCCTTGCCAGTGCGTTATCAACAAGGTTTACTTAATATCTTAAATCCTTTGTTGTCGTTTCAACAACCTTCATAGTATCTTCACCAGGGGTGGCTTCTATCTCAAGAAACCACTTTCTTTGCTCTTCCATAAGAAGCAACTCCTCATCCATTCATCTTTTATCATGAAACTGCAGCAATTCAGTCATCTTCATCCTTGACTTCTAATTCTAGTTCTCTTGCTATTTCCACAAGAATAGCAGTTTCTTCCTCTATTGAAGTTTTGAACCCCTCAAAGTCACCCATAGGGTTGGGATCAACTTCCTCCAAACTCCTGTTAATGTTGATATTTTGACCCATGACTCATGAATGTTCTCAATGGCACCTAAAAAGGTGAATCCCCATCAGAAGATTTTCAAGTTACTTGGCTCAGATCCATCAGAGTAATCACCATCTGTGGCAGCTATAGACTTATAAAATGTATTTCTTGAATAATAAGATATGAAAGTCAAAGCCAGGGGCTGCAGAATGGATGTTGTAAAGCAGGCATAAAAAGAACATTAAACTGACTGTACATCTCCATTAGAACTCTTGAGTGACCAGGTACATTGTCAATGACCAATAATGTTTTGATTCTTTAATTCTGATCAGTAAATTTCAACAATACATTTAAAATATACAGTAAATCATGTTGTAAACCATGGGGAAAATTCTTAAAGAGATAGGAATACCAGACCACTTTAACTGTCTCCTGAGAAACCTATATGCAGGTCAAGAAGCAACAGTTAGAACCAGACATGGAACAACAGACTACTTCCAAACTGGGAAAAGAGTACAACAAGGCTGTATATTGTCACCCTGCTTATTTAACCTATATGCAAAGAAACAAAAAAACAAAAACAAAAAATAACCTATATGCAGAGCACGGCATGCAAAATGCAGAGCTGGATGAATCACAAGCTAGAATCAAGATTGCCAGGAGAGGCTGCTCTGGTGATCCAGTGGTTAAGAATCCACCTGCCAATCCAGGGACATGGGTTTTATCCCTGCTCTGGGAGGATTCTACATGCCGTAGAGCAACTAACCCATGGGTCACAACTATTGAGCTTGTGCTCTAGAGCCCAGGAGCCCCAACTACTGAGCCCATATCCCGCAAATACTGAAGCCCGTGCTCCACAACAAGAGAAGCCACCACAATGAGAAGTCATGCACTGCAACTAGAGAGTAGCCGTTCCTTGCCACAACTAGAGAAAACCCAGTGCAGCAATGAAGACCAAGCACAGCCATAAATAAATAATAAAATATCTATTAAAAAATTAGGATATTATAAAAAGAAGATTGCTGGGAGAAATATCAACAACCTCAGATAAGGAGATGATACCACAATAATGGCAGAAAGTTAAGAGGAACTTTTCACACTGTTCCTCATCCAACCATCTCATCCTCTGTCGTCCCCTTCTCCTCCTGCCCTCAACCTTTCCCAGCATCAGGATCTTTTCCAGTGAGTCAGCTCTTTGCATCAGGTGGCCAAAGTATTGGAGTTTCAGCTTCAACATCAGTCCTTCCAGTGAACACCCAGGACTGATCTCCTTTTGGATGGACTGACTGGATCTCCTTGCAGTCCAAGGGACTCTCGAGTCTTCTCCAACACCACAGTTCAAAAGCATCAATTCTTCAGCACTCAGCTTTCTTTATAGTCCATCTCTCACATCCATACATGACTACTGGAAAAACCATAGCCTTGACTAGATGGACCTTTGTTGGCAAAGTAATGTCTCTGCTTTTTAATACGCTAAGTTGGTCATAACTTTCCTTCCAAGGAGTAAGTGTCTTTTAATTTCATGGCTGCAATCACCATCTGCAGTGATTTTGGAGCCCAGAAAAATAAAGTCAGCCACTGTTTCCACTGTAAGTGTCTTTTAATTTCATGGCTGCAATCACCATCTGCAGTGATTTTGGAGCCCAGAAAAATAAAGTCAGCCACTGTTTCCACTGTTTCCCCATCTATTTCCCATGAAGTGATGGGACCAGATGCCATGATCTTAGTTTTCTGAATGTTGAGATTTAAGCCAACTTTTTCACTCTCCTCTTTCACTTTCATCATAAGGCTTTTTAGTTCTTCTTCACTTTCTGCCATAAGGGTGGTGTCATCTGCATATCTGAGGTTATTGATATTTCTCCCAGCAATCTTGATTCCAGCTTGTGCTTCCTCCAGCCCAGCGTTTCTCATGAGGTACTCTGCATATAAGTTAAAAAAGCAGGGTGACACTATACAGCCTTGACGTACTCCTTTTCCTATTTGGAACCAGTCTGTTGTTCCATGTCCAGTTCTAACTGTTGCTTCCTGACCTACATACAGATTTCTGAAGAGGCAGGTCAGGTGGTCTGGTATTCCCATCTCTTTCAGAATTTCCCACAGTTATTGTGATCCACACAGTCAAAGGCTTTGGCATAGTCAATAAAGAAGAAATAGATGTTTTTCTGGAACTCACTTGCTTTTTCAATGATCCAGCAGATGTTGGCAATTTAATCTCTGGTTCCTCTGCCTTTTCTAAAACCAGCTTGAACATATGGAAGTTCATGGTTCACGTATTGCTGAAGCCTGGCTTGGAGAATTTTAAGCATTACTTTGCTAGCGTGTGAGATGAGTGCAATTGTACGGTAGTTTGAGCATTCTTTGGCATTGTCTTTCTTTGGGATTGGAATGAAAACCAACCTTTTCCAGTCCTGTGGCCACTGCTGAGCTTTCCAATGGAAATGGGTTTGGGTGGACTCCGGGAGTTGGTGATGGACAGGGAAGCCTGGCGTGCTGTAGTTCATGGGATCGCAAAGAGTCGGACAAGACTGAGTGACTAAACTGAACTGAAGAGGAACTAAAAAGCCTCTTGATGAAAGTGAAAGAGGAGAGTGAAAAAGCTGGCTTAAAACTCTACATTCAAAAACTAAGCTCATGGCATCCAGTCCTATCACTTCATGGCAAATAGATGGTGAAAAAGTGGAAAGAGTGACAGATTTTATTTTCTTGGGCTCCAAAATCACTTCAGCCATGAAATTAAAAGATGTTTGCTCCTTGGAAGGAATGCTATGGCAAACCTGACAGTGTATTAAAAAGCAGAGACATCACTTTGCTGACAAATGTCCATATAGTCAAAACTATGATCTTTCCAGTAGTCATGTACAGATGTGAGAGTTGGACCATAAACAAGGCTTAGCGCCAAAGAATTGATGCTTTCAAACTGTGGTTTTGGAGAAGATTCTTGAGAGTCCCTCGGACAGCAAGGAGATCAAATCATTCAATCCTAAAGGAAATCAGCCCTGAATATTCACTGGAAGGACTGATGCTGAAGCTGAGACTCCAATACTTCGGTCATCTGATGCAAAGAACTGAGTCATTGGAAAACATCCTGATGCTGGGAAAGATTGAGGGCAAAAGGAGAAGGGGACAAAAGAGAATGAGATGGTTGTATAGTATCACTGACTCTATCATGAGTTTGAGCAAACTCATGGACATGGATATGAGTTTTAGCAAACTCTGGGGGATAGTGAAGGACAGGGAAGTCTGGCGTGCTGCAGTCCATGGGGTCGCGAAGAATCAGACACATCTTCGTAACTAAAAAACAACAATGATGTAAACTGATGTGCTGTCATCCAGACTTTGCTTTTCCATTTATAGAGGAGATGCAGAGTAGATTTAGTTTTAATTCTTAAGGGCTGTAGGATTTTTAGAATGGTAAATCAGCATTGGCTTCAAGTCACAAACTGTATTAGCCCCTAACAAGATAGTTTGTCTTTGAAGTTCTGAAGCCAGGTATTCTCTCTAGCTGTGAAAGTCCTAGATGGCATTTTCTTCCAATAAAGTTATTTCATCTACATTTGTCGTTTAGTGTAAACCACCTTCATTTTTTATTTGGGTACAACTTCTGGATAAGTTGCTACAGTGTCTTCACCAGCACTTGCTGCTTCACCTTGCAGTTTTATGTTATAGAGATGGCTTCATTCCTTAAACATCATGAAACTACCTCTGCTAGCTTCAAACTTTTCTTCTGCAGCTTCCTCATCACTCTCAGCCTTTGTAGAATTGTAGAGAGTTAAGACATTGCTGTGGATTAGGCTTCAGCTTAAAGGAATGTTGTGGCCGGTTTAATCTTCCATCCAGACCACTAAAACTTTCTCCAAATCAGCAATATCACTTTATCATTTGTGTGGTCACTAGAGAAGCATCTCTAATTTCCTACAAGAGCTTTTCCTTTGCATTCACAACCCTTCTAACTGTTTGGCACATGAGGCCTAGTTTTTGACCTATCTCAGCTCTCAGCATACCTTCTTCCTCACTATGTTTAATCATTTCTAAATTTTGATTTAAAGTGGGAGTCATGAGACTCTTCCTTTTACTTGAGCACTTAGAAGTCATCATAGGGTTACTCAGTGGCCTATTTTCTTTTTTTTTTTATTTTTACTTTTATTATTTTTTTATTGGAGGCTAATTACTTTACAATATTATATTGGTTGGTTTTGCCATACATTGACATGAATCCGCCCCGGGTGTACATGGATTCCCCTTCTTGAACCCCCCTCCCACCTCCCTCTTCCCCATATCCTCCCTCTGGGTCATCCCCGTGCACCAGCCCCGAGCATCCTGTATCATGCGTCGAACCTGGACTGGTGATTCATTTCACATATGATAATATACATGCTTCAGTGCCATTCTCCCAAATCATCCCACCCTCACCCTCTCCCACAGAGTCCCAAAGACTGTTCTATACACCTATGTCTCTTTTGCTGTCTCGTATACAGGGTTAAGGTTACCATCTTTCTAAATTCCATATATTTGCGTTAGTATACTGTATTGGTGTTTTTCTTTCTGGCTTACTTCACTCTGTATCAGTTCAGTTCAGTCGCTCAGTCGTGTCCGACTCTCCGCGACCCCATGAATCACAGCACGCCAGGCCTCCCTGTCCATCACCAACTCCCGGAGTACACTCAAACTCATGTCCACAGAGTCGGTGATGCCATCCAGCCATCTCATTCTCCGTCGTCCCCTTCTCCTCCCGCCCCCAACCTTTCCCAGCATCAGAGTCTTTTCCAGTGAGTCAACTCGTCGCATGAGGTGGCCAAAGTATTGCAGTTTCAGCTTTAGCATCAGTCCCTCCAATGAACATCCAGGATTGATCTCCTTTAGAATGGACTGGTTGGATCTCCTTGCAGTATAAGGGACTCTCAAGAGTCTTCTCCAACACCACAGTTCAAAAGCATCGATTCTTCGGCGATCAGCTTTCTTCACAGTCCGACTCTCACATCCATACATGACCATGGGAAAAACCATTGCCTTGACTAGACGGACCTTGGTTGGCAAAGTAATGTCTCTGCTTTTTAATATACTATCAAGGTTGGTCATAACTTTCCTTCCAAGGAGCAAGTGTCTTTTAATTTCATGGCTGCAATCAGCATCTGCAGTGATTTTGGAGCCCAAAAAAACAAAGTCTGACACTGTTTCCACTGTTTTTCCATCTATTTCCCATGAAGTGATGGGACCAGATGCCATGATCTTTGTTTTCTGAATGTTGAGCTTGAAGCCAACCTTTTCACTCTCCTCTTTCACTTTCATCAAGAGGCTTTTTAGTTCCTCTTCACTTTCTGCCATAAGGGTAGTGTCATCTGCATATCTGAGGTTATTGATATTTCTCCCAGCAATCTTGATTCCAGCTTGTGCTTCTTCCAGCCCAGCGTTCCTCATGATGTACTCTGCATATAAGTTAAATAAGCAAGGTGACAATATACAACCTTGACGTACACCTTTTCCTATTTGGAACCAGTCTGTTGTTCCATGTCCAGTTCTAACTGTTGCTTCCTGACCTGCATACAGGTTTCTCAAGAGGCAGGTCAGGTGGTCTGGTATTCCCATCTCTTTCAGAATGTTCCACAGTTTATTGTGATCGACACAGTCAAAGGCTTTGGCATAGTCAATGAAGCAGAAATAGATATTTTTCTGAAACTCTCTTGCTTTCTCCATGATCCAGCGGATGTTGGCAATTTGATCTCTGTGCCTCTGCCTTTTCTAAAACCAGCTTCACTCTGTATAATAGGCTCCAATTTCATCCACCTCATTAAAACTGATTCAAATGTATTCTTTTTAATGGCTGAATAATACTCCATTGTGTATATGTACCAAAGCTTTCTTATCCATTCCTCTGCAGATGGACATCTAGGTTGCTTCCATGTCCTTTCTTAAATGAGTGCAACCACTGGCTAATCTGACTGCTGCCCCTTCTCATCTCATTAAAGGTGATTTGTTCCTGTAGAGTGCTAGTCTCGTTCTTTTTCTGAACCTCGCCTACTCTAACTCCGGACCTTACAGGAGGTATATGACCTGGGGAAGTGAATGAAGATTTCTGGAGTGAGATTTCACTTAAATTGAGTTTAAAGAGTTGTTAAAAATTGGTAAGACGAGGCAGGAGTGGAAGTAATGATGAGCTAGTGAAGCAGTTCACTGGAGAAGAAAAAAAAAGCTTGATTTGTAACATTTGATAATTTCCTTGGTGTATATATTCCTGCTGCTGCTGCTGCTGCAGTTTAGTCACTCAGTCATGTCCCGCTCTTTGCAACCCCATGGACTGTAGCCTGCCAGGCTCCTCTGTCCATGGGATTTCCCAGGCAAGAATACTGAAGTGGGTAGCCATTTCCTTTCCCAGGGCATCTTCCTGACCCAGGGATTGAACCATGGGTCCTGGACTGAAGGCAGATTCTTTAATACTGAGCCACCTGGGAAGCACCATATACACTTCTAGCATGGCCAATTTCAAGCTATCAACATGATGTCACATAAACATAGAGTTAGAAAGAGATGCACACAATTGGCTTTCATAAGTTAGTATGAGTACACAACACTAAGTAGAAGGTGTAGGGGGAACAACACGTGCAATCAAAAAATAAACACCAATTTTCTTTCTTGTACAAGACATTTTATCGTGGAGAAAAGATCCAGTGGACCCCCTCCCCCACCAGTTGTCACTGCAGTTAAAGAACAATGCTCAGAAACAATAAGTGCATTTTTTTGGCAACATACCAATGATGAGCACCACAATGATTAATTCAACTAAGGAACTTCTAGACCTTGTCCTGTAAAAGCAGATAATTTTATTTATCTGAGATCAATGACAAGTAAATGGAGAGGTGTGGTTCAAACCCTAAGTAGCCTAAAGAGGATGCTTTTTCTACTACAGAAATCTTCTTTACTACCACATCCTGCTATGATACTTGGAAAATCCTCACACCCCCATTAGTCCGGAATCAAATTTTTCAGAATCGTTTTTGTAAGATGGAAAAGTCCACTTGGTTTTGAAGGAATTTAAAAGCCAGTCTTTACCCCATACACTGATGATTCTGACAGGGTGCCAATACCATTCAATGGTGACAGAATAGTTTCTGCAACATATAGTGCAGGGACATCTCAACATCCACTTGCGAAATATGAAGTTGGACCCCTACTTCACACCATATCAAAAAAATCAACTCAAAAATGGGTGATGATGGATAATGACCTAAATATCAAGATCCAAACCGTAAATCCTTACAAGAAAACATAGAAATAAATTGTCATGATCCTGGATTTAAAAATTGTTTCTTAAATATGACACCAAAAATATGAGTAACAAAAGGAAATATAGGTAAATTGAACTTCACCAAAATTAAAGACTTTTGTACATTGAAGAACATTACCAGTAAGGTGAAAAGAAAGTCTATTGAATGGTAGAAACATTTGCAATCATACATTGATAATGGTCTGGTATCCATAATATATAGAGAACTCATAAATCAACAGCAAAAAGAAAAAAACTCAATTTAAAAGTGAGCAAAGGACTTGATTATTTACCACAGAAATATGAACCAAAACCACATCACCATCCCCTAGGGTAGCTAGTGATGAGGTGCCTCATCACCACCCCTAGGGTAACTATAGTAATTAAAAAAACAAACAAGCAGAAAATAAATGTTGACAAGTCTGCAGAGAAACTAGAACCTTCCCACGTTGCTTATGGGAACGTAAAATGATTCAGCATTTTTGTGGAAAATCACTTGGTGCTTCCTCAAAAAAGTTAAACATGGCATTGCTACCTGACCAAGCGATTCTACTGTTAAGTACGTACCCAAAAGAATTAAAAACAAGAACTTAAATAAATACATGTTCATAGAATCACTATTCATTTTAGCCAAAAATGTAAGCAATATGAATGTCCATCAATAATTGAATGGATAAACAAATTGTGATATGAGGACTTCCCTGATGGTCTGGTGGGTAAGACTCTGCACTTCCACTGCACGGGGCATGGGTTTGATCCCTGGTTGGGGGAGTTCTGCGTGCTGTGTGGTGTGGTGTACAAAAATAAATGAAATAAAGTAAACATGCAATGAAATATTAAGCCATAGAAAGAAATACTGATATATGCTATTAGTGTTAGTCACTCAGTCGTGCCGCATGGACTCTTTGCGACTGCATGGACTGCAGCCCACCAGGCTCCACTGTCGGTGAGATTTTCCAGGCAAGGATACTGGAGTGGGTTGCCATTTCCTTCTCCAGGGGATCTTCCCAACCCAGAGATCGAACTAGGGTCTCCTGCACTGCAGGTAGATTCTTTACCGACTGAGCTACAACATAAATGAATCTCAAAAATATTATTAAACGAATGAAAGTAAACACAAAAGGTCACATATTGCATGTTTCCATTTATATGAACTATCCAGAATAGGTAAATCCACAGAGACAGAACCTACATTTGTAGCAGCCAGCAGCTAGGGGTAGGGTGAATGGGAAGTAACAGTTTAGTGGGTATGGGCTTTCCTTTTGGGGTGATGAAAATGCTTTGGAACTAGAGGTGCTAGTTGCACAACACTAAATGTACTAAATACAACTGGAATGTTCACTTGAAAATGGTTAATATTTTGTGACATGAATCTTACCTCAGTTTAAAAACAAGAAAGTCCTTAATCTATAATTGAGGTTCATATTAAGCAAACAAAAAGATTGTCTCAAAGTTGCACTGATTTTCATTTTCTGTTAAGATCAAATGAATTTCATTTCGTGTTTTGGAATTGTTTTATTGGGTTTGAAAACTATACTACATGTGGCTTTCAATCCTAAACAAAACAGTAAGAAAGCTACAAGATTGGTGGTTTTGGATTTTTTTTCTCAAGTGTTTTAAAACATTTTTGAGATTTTTAATAGTAAAAGGAAATCATATTTAGTACAGCTGTATCATTTCTACATAATTGGCTTTTCATCCTTGATCTGGGTTTGAACTGTTTACCCCCACTTTACTATTTAACCATTATCAGCTTCATTAATTAAACAGAAACAACCTCCTCTAATCATTTATAAAATGCATGTCAAACAAAATTTAAACAAAGAATAGGATCTGGGCAAAATAACATCTTTTTAAAAGCTACTGCAACTAATCATAGGAGTTTCCAAGTTATTTTGTTGTTGTTTTCCATTTATTATGAAAGAATATTGAAGACCTACAACATTTCTCTTGGTGTAGTTATCTGAATTCTGTTAAACAAGAGTAATTCTTTTAACAATACTTTTCACTGATATGAAAAATAGAATTTTCAAGAGCTTATTTATGTCTATAAGCTATAAAAGTCAGATCCCTATTTAATCAAGCCTTTAGAAACATCTATTTGAATAGAATACTTTATATTCTATTTAACTTTTAGTTGAGTAAAAAATAGCATGGGAGAGAGTTTATGATATGCTGAAGAGAGTGTACAAGCAAAATTATCAGTTTGTGTATCCATAAACAAAATTAGATTTAAATATTCAGTTCCAAAAGATTGTTCTACTGGATTTTAATGAGACAGACAACAAAGTTGTAAGTGATTTATGGGAAAATATGCTTCAATCTTGTAATTTTTTTCCCCAAGGCTTCGTATTTTATAGAGTTGAGACTATTAGAAAAATAAGGCAAAAAACTAGAATGCTAGTTCAAAATATAAGGGATAATGATGAGATGCAAACTTTATATATATATAAATGATGCTAGTGGCTGATCATCAGCTGAACCTGTGCTTTGAGTTTCTTCTCTAGTTCACCCTTGCACTTAACTGATTAAGGCATCAGTCTGTAGCTATAGAGAAGGAATGGCTTCTTAGGCTGATTCCGTTAACGATCTTTTTCTGTTACTATCCCATTGGACTATTGGTCTGCGACTATCTTCTTCACTATAGCATTCCTAGTGCCCATTATAGGGCCTAACTCACAATAAATGCTCAATAAATATTTCTTGATTTGAATAAACAAATAAATTAAGAATGAATGGCAGCTATGCTAAACAGCTGAGTTAACTATACAGGGAGTGAAAGTAAAGATGTAAAAAAATAATGCCTCTGGCATTTCTTTTTAAAGAAAGTCAAAATACCCTATTAAGGACTTTATTATTTTACACCTTCTGTTTTGAAATCAAGGTTTATTTATTCTCATTTTGTGAGAGGAAAACTGAGCACTGGTAGTTGATAGTTTGTTTATGTATCTATTAGTGCTTTTACTCCCTGGGCTATAATTGGTTTTATTCATATTTCTCTAATGAATTAATCATATATATACAGAGACCATGCTTATTTTTATTTCCCTGGAGCTTAATACAGTCACTTGCATATAAGACATAATCAATAAATGCCTGTTGAACCCAAAGTTGATACTTTCTCTAAAATATTTTCCTCTTCATTTTTAGTTTGTTTCTAGTATATTAATGTATCCATAGTACAGTCCTTTCAGAATACAGAAATTGTAGATAATAGTAGGGACCTTTCTATGTATTTATAACTTATACTTAATACATTAAAAAAAATCTTATTGATTAGCACTGGTTTATGAAGAAACAGCTCCAAAAATGTATTGCTTCTAATTAACACTAAATAATATTTCATGATATTTCTTCACTCAGCTTTAGCAGAATATTATACATTTTTAATATCTTATTAATAAAATAATCAATGAAAAATTAATTATTATAACAATCTCAATTTCAAAGGTGGGAAATTTTTCCTATCCAGCGAATTTTTAAAATAATACTGCCCAGTATTTTCTCATAATACTAGTGAAAATCTTCAGAGAAAAAAGTATTATTTTTCCTCCAAAGTGGCAAAGGTATAGGACAACTTGTAAGGGTTCTCATTTTGACGGGGGAAAAAATTACCTGGTTTAAACAGCCAGGTAAATCTCCTTTGTGTGAATTAAAGAGCTGAATAATATCAGAGAAAATCTGAAACTCACTGTTTATAATACTCACAGTCTTAACCTGGAAATTTCACCTTTGGTTTTTAGACTGTCCGATATTTTGTATAAGTGCACTTTAAAATACAGAATTAAGTCTTCTAAGAATTCTTTTCATTATACTTCCCCTTTTCCTTAATCAATATCCTATTTGGCATAATGTTATAGAAATGCACATGGTTTGTGCAGACCATTTAGTTTTGTTTTAGCTTTATCAGCCTATTTTATTTAATGGGGTATTAACAGATCAGCTCAGGCTCTAATTGTAAGGATAAAATATTATTTACATTTTTAATGTAATGTTTATAAAATTTTATGTAATGCTCATAAATTTTTGTGTAGATCTTACAAATACTTGGCATTTCCTTTTTTATTAGTACCAGAGTTAGAATGGGTATATTGAAAATTATCTATGAAGGAGGATAGTTATTCTTTCTTGCTTTTTAACTAAATCAAGTAATGCTTTGTTAGCAGCTCTTCTGAGTCCTGCCAGAATAGATTTGTATTATTTTGACAAAATGCAGAAGTGGAACTAATAGTCATTAAAAAGCATTGAAACAATAACCTTTAGCAACCTCATTTTTCACTTGGTACCTTCGTTTAAATATTTTATCAAACTGAAGTTAAACACTAAAAATTAAAGTGAACAACTAATCTATTCTCTTCAGCCTAAAAAGAATAAATGTGACGGAAAGTAAAAGCATTAGAAGGAAGAAACAGTGTAAACTATTGTTTTAGTGTTAACTAATATAGAAATGGGAACCCACTCCAGTGTTCTTACCTGGAGAATCCCAGGGACGGGGGAGCCTGGTGGGCTGCCGTCTATGGGGTCACACAGAGTCGGACACGACTGAAGCGACTTAGCAGCAGCAGCAACAGCAATATAGTTCTAATTTTTTACGACTAGTGAAACTAAAGTGTCAGAGAGGGAACTGTTCAAGAAACACTTTATCATTTAATCTTCAGAATTTCAAGATTATAGATTTGATAGTATCAGGAATTGGTTTATTAAACATTACATGAGCACTCTAGATTAAAAGATTTTCAGGGATATCCTTGGTTGTCCAATCACTGGGAGTCCTTGTTCTCACTGTCAAGGATGTGAGTTCACTCCCCAGTCAGGGAACTAAGATCCTGCAAGCCATGAGGCCAGAATAACAATAACAAAATAATTTTCAGATCAGAATATCTTAGCTCTCTAATCACAAATTTAATTGAGCTCAATTACAGCACACCTGAATAGGAAGTTCTTAATAAATATTAACGACTGCCCTAAATTCGTTGCCATGTGACTATAAACTAAGCACTTCTCTGACTACTAAAACAGAAGATAAATGAAATACAAATCATTTCTAGGTAGGAAGTAGGACATGTATGTAGGTAACTACTATACAGGGTAGAACATAATAAGTGCTAAGCAGAAAAAGAATTATGAGGACACAGCAGAGGAAGAAATAAAAAATTAGCATAGCCCACAATAAGCATTTCCGTGGACTATAGAGTCCATGGAATTCTCTAGATCAGAATGCTGGAGTGGGTAGCCTTTCCCTTCACCAGTGAATCTTCCCAACCCAGGGATCAAACCAGTCTCCCACATTGCAGGCAAATTTTTTACCAGCTGAGCCACAAGGGAAGCCCAAACATTTGTAGATGACATTTATCATTCTTTCTAGCCACCTGGTACCTGAAACTTTTCACTATGTTTGGAAAAGTTGCTCTCCTTATGATTCTTCTTAGGGTGGACCAGATTTCACTATGTAAACTAAAAATGTGGCCTTCCTTGCAGCTAGAACATGGGCCCATGACTTAGTCCCAACTGACCAGATATTTATCCCACTCTCATTCTTCCCAATAACAAAGATCGCACAGAACTCTCCATGGTAGTGGCTGAAACTGCAAATAACGTTACAGGAGCAACTACAGTAGACATATTTAAAACCTCTCTGCAGAACAAACTGAAGCACCTAGTAATAAAGATAGTGGTTGTAATATTCTCACTAGACAAGTCCTACAACATGATTTGGAACACTGTTTCTGATTGCACAACTACGAAGTTGATTTTCTAGTCTTCCTAGTGGATCTTTCGGCAAACCAATATTCTTAAAACAAATGATTCTCCATTCAAATCAACCAGAATTTTATTATTTAGCTAGCATCTAAGAGGGCTTCCCTGGTGCCCCAGCTGGTTAAGGACTGGCCTGTAAATGCAGGAGATTCAAGAGACATTGGTTCAACCCCTAGGTCAGGAAGATCCTATGGAGAAGGAAATGGCAACCAGAGGAGCTTGGCAGGCTGCAGTCCATGGGGTTACAAACAGTCAGGCATGACTGAGTGTGTGCACACACACACACTCAACATCTAAGAATGTTGGTGGACACAGCACTTGATAAATGGTCGCATGCTTTTCTTGTGTCATATTTTCCATCTGCTACCCCAGGATGTTAAACAGGACTTTCTAGTATATGTAATACAATGGTCTCCCGGTTCAGCTAACCATCAAAATCAAACAGAGAAGCTTTTAAATTCAAGCTAATGAGACTTGATCAAGAGGACCTGATGGCATCATTCATTCATTCCACAATATTTATTGAACACTTACTATTTTTCAGGCACTCTAAACGTGCCAAGAGTCAATAACAGTAAAAATAAACATTATCTCAGATCTAGTGGAGATAATCTTATGGGGAAACAAAGTAATCTCATGATCATATTGATGAAACATCACAATAAATAAAATAAATGTGTGAAAAAAAACATAGTTTTATGACCACATGGGATGAAAGAAACTAACCAAAACTGAGAGATTTCAGAAAACTTCCCAGATGAAGGATTGAGTTGAGATCTGAAGAAGTAAAGGCATTCAATTTAGGCCTTGAAGGATCTCAGGGAAATATGCAAGAGTGAAAGTGTCAGATCAGTGATCAGATTAGATAACATGTTTCATGGAACTACGAGAGAGCTAGAGACCAAGAGAGAGCAGCCACCTCTTTATTTTTTTTAATGGTTCTTTTTTGTTGTTATTGAGATATATTGACATAAAACACTTTCAGTTTTAGGTGTACAACATAACAATTTGATACATATATGTATTTTGAAATGATCATCAAACTAAGTCCAGTCAACACCCATTACCGCACATAATTACATTTTCCCCTTGTGATAAGACCCTTCAAGAGCTACTCTCCTAGAAATCTTCAAATATAGAATATAATCCTATTAACTACAGTTACCAGACTGCAAGACTTATTTATTTTATAACTGGAAGTTTGTAACCTTTTTCCACACTTACCAATTTTGCTCATATGCCATGCCCACCTCTAACAGCCACAAATCTGTTTTCTGTATCTGTGAATTTGGGGATTTTGTTTGCCTGCTTGGTTGTTTGTTCATTTTTAGGTTCCACACATAAATGAGATCTTTTTTCTGTTTGATATTTCATTTGGCATACGACCTCAAGATCCATTCATATTGTTGCAAAAAAGCAAAATTTTATTCTTTTTTATGACCGAATAACATTCCATTGTATACATACACTACATTTTTTATCCATTCATCTGACTATGAAGATTAACATGAAGAGGAACACACCAAGACACATTGTAATCAAAGTGACAAAAATTAAAAATAAGGATTTCCCTGGTGGTCCAGTGGTTAAGAATTCACCTTGCAATGTAGGAGATACAGGTTCAATTCCTGGTCAGGGAGCTAAGAACCTGCAGGCCATGAAGCAACTAAAACCTGACATAGCCAATTACATAAGTATTTTTCAAAAATTAAAGGTAGGGAATACTAAAAACATCAAAGGAAAAGCAGTGAATCATATACAAGGGAACTCTCATAAGATTATCAGCTGATTTTTGTAATAGAAACTCTATAGGACAAAAGGGAGTGGCACAACATATTTAAAGTGATGAAAGGGAAAAGCCTATGACCAAAAATATTCTACCCAGCAAGGTTCTCATTCAGACCTGATGAAGAAATCATCTGTCAGTGAACTAAAGTCAATTCCATATCTTGGCTACAGTATGTATTGCAAATATTACAATGAACATGGGGGTGCAGATAGTGTTTTTATTTTCTTCATGTAAGTACCCAGAAGTGGAATTGGTGGATCATATTATAATTCTATTTTTAATTTTTTGAGGAACCTACATACTATTTTTCATAATTACTGTCAGTCACCTCTTAAGAGGGTTCAAAGAGATTAATATTATCAAGGAAAAGTCAAACTTCTGAAAAGGGAAGGAGATAGAAAATATGTTTGAAGAATTCAGGCAACTGAAATTTTATTCACAAAAGAAAGGATGTTTCTGAGGGTACATCATTAAGTCATCAGTCTCTAAACCAGCATACTGGTACCCCTGGAAATGCATAAGACATCCTTATATCACTGAAGGATGTTTTTGAGAAGTCAGTTTCAAGAACATCAGGACGTCTTTTTTACAATAGATCTGTGTGAGGATGGGCCTATGTTCATAATAATAATTATCCTAGTTTATAAAAGGAGTATATATTCCTCATCCAATCCAAATGTTACCATGATACTTTCCCCTGGGTCATATTTCCAAAGCATCAAACAAAAGCATAAATGAAAATACCAGTTTGGGAGAAATCTCCTTTAATAAAAAAACAAAGTGCACTAACCCATTGGACTGCCTATCTTACTTATTAAGACTTAGCATTGGATATTGGGTATTTTGGCCCACATAGGGATATTCTGAATTTAAAAGATTAATAAGTATAAATTAGTGAGAATTTTTCTTTAAATATAAATGTAATACATAGGGCTGGGTGGCATCACCGACTCAACGGACGTGAGTTTGAGTGAACTCCAGGAGTTGGTGACAGGGAGGCCTGGTGTGCTGTGATCCATGGGGTCGCAAAGAGTCGGACATGACTGAGCAACTGAACTGAACTGAATACATATTTATAAATTATATATATATATATATATATATATATATATAATATACAGAGCTGACTATGGCTCAAATCATGAACTCCTTATTGCCAAATTCAGACTTAAATTGAAGAAAGTAGGGAAAACCACTAGACCATTCAGGTATGACCTAAATCAAATTCCTTATGATTATACAGTGGAGGTGACAAATAGATTCAAGGGATTAGATACGATAGACAGAGTGCCTAAAGAACAATGGACTGAGGTTCCTAACATTGTACAAGAGGCTGTGATCAAAACCATGCCCAAGAAAAAGAAATGCAAAAAGGCAAAAGGGTTGTCTGAGGAGGCCTCACAAATAGCTGAAGAAAGAAGAGAAGCTAAAGGCAAAGGAGAAAAGGAAAAGCATATCCATTTGAATGCAGAGTTCCACAGAATAGCAAGGAGAGAAAAGAAATCCTTCCTCAGTGATCAATGCAAAGAAATAGAGGAAAAAAATAGAATGGGAAAGACTAGAGATTTCTTCAAGAAAATTAGATATACCAAGGGAATATTTCATGCAAAGATAGGTACAATTAAGGACAGAAATGATATGGACCTAACAGAAGCAGAAGATATTAAGAAGAGGTGGCAAGAATACACAGAAGAACTATACCAAAAAGATCTTCATGACCCAGATAACCACGATGGTGTCATCACTCACCTAGAGCCAGACATCTTGGAATATGAAGTCAAGTGGGCCTTAGGAAGCATCACTAAAAATAAAGCTAGTGGAGGTGATGGAATTCCAGTTGAGTTATTTCAAATCCTAAAAGATGATGCTGTGAAAGTGCTACACTCAATATGTCAGCAAATTTGGAAGACTCAGCAGTGGCCACAGGACTGGAAAAGATCAGTTTTCATTCCAATCCCAAAGAAAGGCAATGCCAAAGAACGTTCAAACTACGGCACAATTGCAGTCATCTCACATGCTAGCAAAGTCATGCTCAAAATTCTCCAAGCCAGGCTTCAGCAATACATGAACCGTGAAATTCCAGATGTTCAAGCTGGATTTAGAAAAGGCAGAGGAACCAGAGATCAAATTGCCAACATCTGTTGGATCATTGAAAAAGCAAAGAGTTCCAGAAAAACATCTACTTCTGCTTCATTGACTATGCCAAAGCTTTTGATTGTGTGTATCACAACATACTGTGGAAAATTCAAGAGATGGAAATACCAGACCACCTTACCTGCCTCCTGAGAAATCTGTATGCAGGTCAAGAAGCAACAGTTAGAACTGGACATGGAACAACAGACTGGTTCCAAATAGGGAAAGGAGTACTTCAAGGTTGTATATGGTCACCCTGCTAATTTAACTTCTATGCAGAGTACATCATTCAAAATGCCAGACTGGATGAAGCACAAGCTGGAATCAAAATTTCCAGGAGAAAAATCAATAACCTCATATACACAGATGACACCATCCTTATGGATGAAAGCGAAGAAGAACTAAAGAGCCTCTTGATGAAAGTGAAAGAGGAGAGTGAAAAAGTTGGCTTAAAACTCAACATTCAGAAAACTAAGATCATGGCATCCGGTCCCATCACTTCATGGCAAATAGATGGGGAAACAGTGGAAACAGTGGCTGACTTTATTTGTTGGGGCTTCAAAATCACTGCAGACAGTGGCTGCTGCCATGAGATTAAAAGATTCTTGCTCCTTGGAAGAAAAGCTATAACAAACTTAGACAGCAATATAAAAAAGCAGAGACATTACTTTGCTAACAAAGGTCTATCTAGTCAAAGGTATGGTTTTTCCAGTAGTCATGCATGGATGTAAGAGTTGGACTATAAAGAAAACTGAGGCCAAAGAACTGATGCTTTTGAACTGTGGTGTTGGAGAAGACTCTTGAGAGTCCCTTGGACTACAAGGAGATCAAACCAGTCCATCCTAAAGGAAATAGTCCTGAATATTCATTGGAAGAACTGATGCTGAAGCTGAAACTCCAATACTTTGGCCACCTGATGTGAAGAACTGACTCATTCCCTGATGCTGGGAAAGATTGAAGGTGAGAAGAGAAGGGGACAACAGAGGATGAGATGGTTGGATGGCATCACTGACTCGACGGATATGAGTTTGAGTAGGCTTCGGGAGTTGGCGATGGGCAGGGAAACCTGGCATGCTACAGTCCATGGGGTCGCAAAGAGTCAGTCACTATTGAGCGACTGAACTGAACTGATAATATATATAAATAGAATATTTGGGAGACTCCCAAATATTTTGAGATACATTGACTAAAATCCACAGGTAAATGATGTGCTTTATTCAATTAATTATTAAAAAAAAGATATCAAATCATATAATTAAATATTCCAGTTAGCTAATTATCATCTTATAAATATTTACTATTTTTTATCAAATTTTATTTTAAAAATGAATTCAGATATAAAGAACAAACTAGTGGTTACCAGTAGGGGAGGGGCAAAGTAGGTAGGGGTGTGGAAATGGGTATAAGATAGGCTACAAGGATGTATTGTCCCACACAGGGAAAATTGCCAATAGTTTGTAATAACTGAAAATGGAATATAACCTTTAAAAATTTTATGAAAAATTTAAAAATCCACGAGAAAGTATATTTATATTTATGATGAGAAATCACAGATAACTTAAAAATAATAAGTAGGTCAGTATTTCTTCAGAATTCTTGTAGAGAATATACAAATGTATAAGGAAAGTGTTGTGCTCATCTTTGAGTGAGCAGGCATGGTGACCACAGTTGTTTTTGGCAAGCACTATATTTAAAAAAAATTTTAATCTTTAGGTAGGGTTGTCATGGGGAGGCATGCTCTCTCGAATTCTTCACCACAGAGCCTCTACTTCCTATTATTAGCTCTTAGCTCCATTAACTAATTTGCTATTCCTGGTATGACCCCTCTTAGGCTAGAAATAGTATGTATTTGGAATAATACCAGGAGGTAGTTGTTGAGAGGCAGTTCTCCAAGGGTCTCTCACATTTATGCACATCTTGCAACTGATGCATTTTCTTCCCTTTATTCATACTATCTTTTCAAAGGTGTTTGACTAGAAAACAACCTTTAAGTATAAGATAGCATTTCCCTCCAGACCAAAAGGAAGGCATGCTTCAGTTCAGTTCAGTTCAGTTCAGTCGCTCAGTCGTGTCCGACTCCTTGCAACCCCATGAACCACAGCATGCCAGGCCTCCCTGTCCATCACCAACTCCCGGAGTTCACTCAAATTCATGTCCATCGAGTCGGTGATGCCATCCAGCCATCTCATTCTCTGCCGTCCCCGTCTCCTCCTACCCCCAATCCCTCCTAGCATCAGACTCTTTTCCAGTGAGTCAACTCGTCGCATGAGGTGGCCGAAGTATTGGAGTTTCAGCTTTAGCATCAGTCCTTCCAATGAACACCCAGGATTGATCTCCTTTAGAATGGACTGGTTGGATCTCCTTGCAGTCCAAGGGACTCTCAAGAGTCTTCTCCAGCACCACAGTTCAAAAGCCTTTTATAAGATGTTTGAGTTCCCTAAACTCCAGATTTTCCTATAGAAACCCACCACACGTGCAGGTGTCATCCTGACCTCTTTACATCACTTTGTGGGGAAGCATTAAAGTACTGACGTTCTGGCTCTTGTTACTGCAGAGAGTAATAAACTACCCTTCATCACTGACCCAGGAATTTCCAGCATTGTTCCCTCTAATCTTTTATATGGTTCTTTCTCCAGCCTCAGGCAGTTTCCTAATATTCTTATGCTAATCAGTTTTTGGCTAAAGAATTTAGGTGGACTCTTCCTGAAGATCCAGGGCTGGGTCTAGGGTGAGGCAAGAGGTGTCCAGGGCAAAAAATTTAAGGAGGTCTTCACTTTTGGGCTCAAGCAAGAACCTAAGAATGAGTAGCTCCTTGAAGTCTATGACCTGGACATCTCTCTTGCCTCACCCTAGTCCCAGCCATGTCTACATCTCCAGAGCACTCTTTCATTCTCCCCCTTCCTCTTCCTCTCTCAGGCTTTTTTCTCTCTAGTATTCTACCCCAAGAACCCTGGGATGTTGTGAAAAGTAAATGTACTAATATCTGTAAATGTTTGTGTGTGCACGTGTGTGTGTGTGTGTGTGTGTGTATGCTAAGTCGCTTCAGTTGAGTCCAACTCTGCGACCTGATGGACTGTAGCCCACCAGGCTCCTTTTTCCATGGGATTCTCCAGGCAACAATATTGGAATGGGATGCCATGCCCATCTCCAGGGGATCTGCCCAACTCAGGGATTTAGCCCACATCTCCTGCACTGCAGGCAGATTTTTTACCACTGAGTCACTGGGGAAGCCCATGTAAATGTTTATTGCATGCTTAAAACATAGAAAGTGCTCAAAAAATGTTTAATTTTTTGTGATTATTATTATAAATACTTTGTGTTTATTGCATGCTTAAAACATAGAAAGTGCTCAAAAAATGTTTAATTTTTTGTGATTATTATTATAAATACTTTGTGGGTTTTGATGGATATATTTGGGTTAAGTTTTGTTGCTATTTTGTTTTTTTAACAAAGATGTTCCATTAAATCAAATTCACCAAAGAATTTCTGTAGCACTTTTTAAAGGAAAAAGATGACATCTAATGATATATGAAAAATGCTCCCATTGTTTAGAAATTGCACATTACAATTCTAAACCTTTATTAAAAGCATATACAACCTTATAAATGGAAAAGCTGAAACTTTGGCATCAGTCCAGAGAAGGAAGTCAACTACATAATCATTACTACCTCATTTAAGAGTAACAAAGCTAAAGTTATAACCCTGACAGTACTCCCCACACATACACACATCATTCACAAGTGGGAAGAAAAGAAAAAGAAAGCAAGCATGCTTATTTCATTCAACTTTCCAATATATCAAAAATTAAAACCACTATCTTCTTGGGAATTGTGGTTTATATTGCATGTGAAATTTAAAAACCTAATGTATCACCAGCTTTGCTCCACTTGCTCTTACAGGACCCCTGTCTTCTAGCAAAATTCACATTTATATCTATGGATGTCCACTCCCTGGGCTCAGCTTCCCTTGTAGCTCAGTCGGTAAAGAATCTGCTTGCAGTGCAGGAGACCCGGGTTCGATCCCTGGATTGGGAAGATCCTCTGGAGAAGGAAATGGCAACCCACTCCAGTATCCTTGCCTGGAAAATTGGGTGGACAGAGGAGCCTGATGGGCTGCAGTCCATGGGGTCGCAAAGAGTCAGACACAACTGAGCGACTAACACTTACTTCCTTACTCCCTGGGCTCAGCGGTAAAGAATCTGCCTGCCAATGCAGGAGATTCAGGTTTGATCCCTGGATCAGGAAGATTCCCTGGGGAAGGAAATGGCAACCCACTCTAGTATTCTTTCATAGGAATTCCAAGGACAGAGGAACCTGGTGGGCTATGGTCCATGGGGTTGCAAAGAGTCATACACAACCTAGCAACTAAACAACAAAGAATGTGTTACATGTGATAACAGACAGGACCAAAGACCCTGAATTCACATTGTTTTGCCCCTCCTATACCAGTAAAAGCCATAGTCTCTGCTACGTGCTTTCTACTGGATGGTTCTGCCTTTATGAAGCACCACTCCCACTTCAGTTACATATTAAGTCCATCCACGAGATACCATCTCCCCAGACCCACTGCCTTCTTCTTCAGCAGGACCTCATCACTGATTCCCAAAGACCTCACTCTCAATTTGTCTCTAAGAAGTTGAACCATACTATAGAAAATTGTAAAGTCATGGAGATTGTGCCACCACCCAAGTATAATTTCTAATTTTAATCAGACCTCTAACACCTCTCATTTATCTTTAGCCATTGGAACCTCTTCTTCTATGAGAGATTGCAAATCTTCTACAGTAGATTGTAAAAATGGACTCCATCTTTTCCCTCCCAGAAAGAAGTGGGGTGTATTTCTCCATCCCGTGAATGTGGGCTGGCCACATGATTTGCTTTGGCCAGTTAGACACTGTATTATACATGAGTAAGCAGAGGTGAGAAAACACTTGCACATTTGGTCTTGTATTGATCTTGTTATTCCATAGCCATGTGTACAAGCTATGGCTCGCCTACGAAAGAATGAGAGATCAATGACCAGTCACCACCATCACTCCAGTTGACAGCAGGCCTACCATCAGACATGTGAGTACATCTAGGACCAGCTAGCCCTCTGCCAACCAACTAATCACAAACCAGAATCAGCCAAATCTGACCCATATGAGAAAGACAACTCAGAAGACTAGTGAGAAAAATAAATGATTACTGTTTTAAGCCACTAAGCTGTGGGGTAGTTTCTTATGTAGCAATAAACAAACGGTATATACCCTCAGATTCCCTTCAGTAATTGCTTTATTCTGAACCCTTGCATCACTTAATAACCACCCCCCACCACTGTCAGCACCTGATTTTACCTCACTTTTTAATGAGAAATACACTTAACTCCTCACCCTACCCTGATACCACACTACAGTGTATTGGTAGAGAGTATTGATTCTGAGGCCAGACTCCCAACTCTTATCTTGGCTCTAAAATGTATAAACAGTAAGATAAAATTACACATTCCTTCTCTGTTAAAGTACAGATAATGATAATACCTACCACATATAGTTGCTGTGAGAGTTATTTATGAAGAAGTCTTTAGATAATTTCATTGCACGTAGTGAATGTTCCAAAAATATAAGCTGCTATTATTTTATTGTGTACTAACCAATGATCCAGAACTTGATCCTTTAACAGCTTTATTCACATGTTTATTTATAAATAGCCCATAAAATTCATGCTGGTAAAGCGTACATTTCAGTGATTTTTAGTATATTCAGTGTAGTGCAAACATCATCACAATATAACTTTAGAGCACTTTGCCCCAAATACATACTTAGGCACCTACCTAAAATCCTTATATACAGCTAACTTGAAGCTTCAGTATTTATAAATTTAACTACTGACTCAAAGATAAAAGGGACTGTAACACTGGAAAAGATGATCATGGAAAACAAAATTTATCATTGCCCTGGAATCTACTGGCAATACTTTATCCCAGAGTGTTTCCTACCAGTGATCTGTCTCCTTTATCTCTCTGTTGGCCACAGAGTTGTAGAATGGCAGCTGTCCTCTCAAAATCAGGGGTCACTTTAGCATCGTTTCCTTTCCAAGCCATGAGCTCTCACTGTTTCTCAGACGCAGCCAGAGAAAAGGTTGACCTCTACCTAGGGGCCACATTTTCTCCTTAAGGATGACTGATAGTGGGAACAAGGATTGAATTCAGGAAAGATCTTCTATTTCCCACCATGCAAAGTATGATATGGACCTTGGCTCCAGAAAGTCAATCCATAATAGTTGACAGTATAGCTTCCAAAGTCTGACTCATTCAGTCTTAACTAGGACCATGTGTGATTCACTGACTGTTCTACTCAGACACCGAGATGTCAGATACAGTCCAGTTTCTTTTCACACACCTTTCCTCCAGGTAATAGTGAAAAGAATTTCAGAACTCCATGCTCCTGTTGTGGACTGTCCTCCGAAGTTCTTACAAGGAAATACTTACACCAAAAACATGCACACTCCTAAAGAAAAATAATAATTATACTATGTCATAGAGAAGTGCATAGAGAAGCGTAAGACTGGAAATATCAAGAAAACTTTGAACTGTAGGCAGTTTTATTAAAAATGCAATATATGTGCAAAAGATACACATAATTCATTCAAACCCTAGTGTTAAGTGATATACAGTATATGGATCTTAATACCTTTCTAAAGTATTAAATTTTCTGAATCTCAGAACACATCATGTACCAAGGTTTTGAATAAGGAATTATGAACTTGTATAATCAAAAGCTGACTTAGGGAAAGTGGTCAAATCTGAAAAGAAAAGTTTGTGCTCGATAGATAGTACTAAAGCTCTCTGATGCATAGGGCATTATTCAAAGGAAATCTAGGCTTCCTTGGTGACTCAGAAGGTAAAAGAATCTGCCTTCTATTCAGGAGACCCAGGTTCAATCCCTGGGTTGGGAAGATCCCCTGGAGAAGGATCTTCTACCCACTCCAGTATTCTTGAGTAGAGAATTCCTTGGACAGAGTAGACTGGCAGGCTATATAGTTCATGGGGTCACAAAGAGTCAGACACAACAGAGCAACTAATATTTTCACACTTTCACAGAGGAAATCTAACACATGGTAATTGTGAGGATTATATAACTGAATCACTATAAAATCCTTAGAATACTGACAGGTGCAGAGTAAGCACTTAATAAACATCAGTATTACTGTCAATACTGATAGCAATTATGATATAATTCTTTCTACAGACCAGGTATTAGAGATGGTTATGATGCTGTGCTGTGTTGCTAAGTCACTTCAGTAGTGTCAGACTCTGTGGGACCCCATGTTCCACCAAGTTTCTCAATCCATGGGATTCTCCAGGCAAGAATACTGGAATGGGTTGCAACGCCCTCCTCCAGGGCATCTTCCCCATCCAGGGATCCATACTGTGTCTCTAAAGTCTCCTGCATTGGCTGGCAGGCTCTTTACCACTAGCACCACCTGGGAAGCATAAAGCAAGTATATCTTCCAAACTCTGGTTTCCCAAGTCAGGAAAAAGTAGGGAAGGACAAGATCTAGGCAGAGCAGAGAACGGTAATAGGAAAAACCTTCCACAGAATAGCATAGTAAGAGGTAGAATTCAAAAGTGTTAATTAAGTACTTTTGTGACTTTTGAATAGACCTAAAAAGTCTTCCCTGGTGGCTCAGAGGTTAAAGCATCTGTCTCCAATGCGGGAGACCCGGGTTCGATCCCTGGGTCGGGAAGATCCCCTGGAGAAGGAAACAGTAACCCACTCCAGTATTCTTGGAGAATCCCATGGACGGAGAAGCCTGGTAGGCTACAGTCCACGGGGTCGCAAAGAGTCGGACACGACTGAGAGACGGAACGGAACGGAAAAAGTCTTCTTCCAGATTTCATTAGGAACAGATTGTATGAGTGTAGCAAAAAGAGAATTATAGAATTCCCCTAGATTGTCTTTCCTGTGGGCGACTGTTGTGTATACTTAGCACCTCACCTTTGCATAAGGTAAATGTCCTGTAAGGCTGTGGTCCAGATGGTGAGGGAAAGTGTAGGAGAGCACTAATTGCATGGAATTGTGGTTTCAGTAAAAGAGTATATTAAAATATTGTTTGCAAATTCTGCAACAGTGGGGTAAGTGGGCCAGCCGTATTATCTATAGGAGGTGTGGTAGGCAGATTTTCTTCCAGAATATACTGAGAATACAAAGGTAAAAAGTCAATTCTCCTCTCCAACCCCCTTCTCTGACCTCTCACTGCTGCCATGGCACTCCTGCCCCTTGCACTGGGCTCCTCCTTCTGTTATTACCTTCAACTATTTATAAGAGTGTGAACTCTTTCTCCCATTAGAACACAAACTCCCTAAGGGTCAAGACCTTGTGTCATTCTCTGCTGTATTTCCAGACTCTAAACAGTGCCTGAAACAAGATTTTTCAAAAATATTTACAGTAATAAAGTAATCAATGAAAAAGAACAAAGCTTGACACACAAGCTGGACAAGGTAAACGTAACTCAATATAATAGCACAACTCATTGCTGTTCTGGCTAAATTTATTTTCAATTAATAATTGAGCTAAAATAGAAAAAAAGTAAGCAAACAATGACTCTACCTCACACCCATTAAAATGGCTATTGAAGAAAACAGAAAATAACAAGTGTATGTAAAGACGTGAAGAAATTGAAACCCTTATGTACTGCTGGTAAAAATGTAAAATGACGCAGCCACTGTGGAAAACAGCTTGGTCATTCCTCAAAAATTTAAAAATAGAATTACCACATGTCCCAGTGATTCCACTTCTGGATATAATTCTCAAAAGAATTTAAAGGAGGGATTCAAACAGATATTTATACATGTGTTCATAACAGCATTAGTCACAACAGCAAAAAGATGAAGGCTACCCAAGGGTCCATCAGTAGCTGTCATTGTTGAGTCATGTCCAACTCTTTGAGACCCCATGGGTTGTAGCCCACTAGGCTCCTCTGTCCATGGGATTCTCCAGGCAAGAATAGTGGAGTGGGTTGCCAGTTCCTCCTCTATGGGATCTTCCTGACCCAGGGATAGAACATGAAAATCTCCTGCACTGGCAGGCACATTCTTTACCACTGAGCCACCATGGAAGTCTACACATATGCACACACATGTATATGAATATTAGCCAGTCTTAACAAGAAAGGAATTTCTCCTTGCATGGATGAACCTTGAGGACATTATGACAAGTGAAATAAGCCATTCACAAAAATGACAATTATGATTTCTATGATTCCACTTGTATGAGGTATCTAATGTAGTTAAATTCATAGAAAGTAGAAGAATGGTTGCCAAGGGCTGAGAAGAAGGCAGAATAAGGAGTTAAAGTCTAATGCTGTTGTGGTTAGTCGCTAAGTAGCTTTCCACTCTTTGAAACCCCATGGACTGAAGCACACCAGGCTTTCCAGTCCTTCCCATCTCCCAGAGTTTGCTCAAATTCACATTCATTGAATCAGTGAAGCTATCCAACCATCTTATCCTCTGTCATCCCCTTTTCCTCCCGCCCTCAACTTTTCTGAGCATCAGAGTCTTTTTCAGTGAATCGGTTCTTAGCAGCAGGTGGCCAAAGTACTTGAGCTTGAGCTTCATCATCAGTCCTTCCAATGAACAGTCAGGGCTGATTTCCTTTAAGATTGACTGATTTGATCTCCTTGCAGTCCAAGAGACTCTCAAGTCTTCAGTTTTGCAAAATGAAAAGAATTCTGCAGATGCATGGTAGTGATGGCTGCACAGCAACTTGAATGTACTTAATACTGTTGGTTAAAATGATAAATTTAAAGCGTGTTTACCACATTTAAAAGAAAAAAATTTTAAACGGTGATAAGAACAATCCACATCAATCAAAACCAGTAGGAACAGGAGAAACTCAAGACTAGCCCAGCCTTAACACAACTTGACCACCAGTCAGTGGAAACAGGAAACCAAAGGCGTGGCAAGGGCAGGCCTCTGGGGCTCTTGCACATGGCGAGGATGCGGGGAAGCCACAGGTTAAAGACGGTCACCAGCCACCGGGGCTGCCACTGCGCAAGCGCATAACGCGGCTACCGCCGAGGCGCCTTTTAAACGTGCCCGGAAGTGACGTCTGTGAAGCTGAGACTAGCTCAGGGACGCGCCGAGTCCTTGGCACAGGTGAGCGGTGTTCTGACTGCGGTCCTGGGGCCGCTATGAGCTGCACCATCGAGAAAATTCTGACAGACGCTAAGACTCTATTGGAGAGGCTGAGGGAGCACGATGCGGCCGCCGAGTCACTAGTGGATCAGTCGGCGGCTCTGCACCGGCGGGTAGCCGCTATGCGGGAGGCGGGGACAGCGCTTCCGGACCAGGTCAGGCAGAGGGTACGGGCCCGCGCCCTCGGGTTCTGGGCACTTGAGGGGTGGAGGATGAGGCAAAGTGGAAACTCGGCTTGGGGTTTTTCCTGGTCCCAGAGGGTGGCGGTGAGACCTTTGTGTGGGGTCGGGGTGCCGGTGCTGCCCTGGAGTTCTGCCTCCTACCTCTTCAGTTGCATCTGCAGCTGTTATGTTTACGGCGCGATTCGTTTGTCTCTTGTTTGTCCAGTATCAAGAGGATGCATCCGATATAAAGGACATGTCCAAATACAAACCTCACATTCTGCTGTCCCAAGAGAATACACAGATTAGAGACTTGCAGCAGGAAAACAGAGGTTAGTCAGGCCTTTTTGTGTGTAATGATTTTCTTATATCCAATAATATTTCAAAAGTTCTTGCAAAAATGACAAGTCACAAAAGTGCACATGCTGTGGTGGTGGTTAGTCACTAAGTCGTGTCCGACTCTTGGGACCCTCTCCTCTATCCATGGGATTCTCCAGGCAAGAATACTGGAATGGGTTGCCATAGCCTGTGCTGACCCAGTAGCAGTAAAGTTTATTACATTACTCTTTTCAAGGTCATCTGACTGATTTTGTATTTAAACGCAGCTTATCCAAGAGGTGCTTAATAGAGTTGAATTATTATTGCATGGCTTGTTAGATGTCTGGAGACGGAGGGTTGCCTAACAGAAGAGTTAATATCCTCAAGGGCTTAAGATTTAATGTTTAAATACTAATTTAAATAAACATTGAAGCTAAGATTGAAGGGATTTTTATGTTCTTATGCAAGGTGGAAGAGCTAAATTCAATCCTCTGGTGTATATTCTTGGGCTTGGTGAATATATTGTTAATGATAGTAGTATGAATAGTTATTTGTATATAAATTTACAAAGGGCTTTCACATATATCATGCAATACATATATGTATTCTCATATGTTCATTTTGAAGTAGACAAGCCAGGTTTTTATTATTACAAGGCAAATAAGAAATAGGCTCAGAGAGGTTACATGATTTAAGAGTAGTAATCTAGTAATTCACAGAATTGAACTTAAACTCATGTCTTCTGATGCCACATCCCATGTTGTTTCTAGCAGATTTTGCTGCTGCTGCCTGGAAAGATATTTTTCACATAGTCCATGACTGTTGAGTTTTGTGGACTTAAACACCAATTTACATCTTTGGGTTCATAATATTTCACAGCATGTCATAAAATCCAGCTGTTTGAATTTGGCTTTAGGAGGTCTCTCAGACATCACTGCCAAGTTATTTTGTTTTTTGATAGAGCTATGGGTTTCCTTGGAGGAACACCAGGATGCTTTGGAACTCATCATGAGCAAATACCGAAAACAGATGTTACAATTAATGGTTGCTAAAAAAGCAGCGGATGCTGAACCGGTCCTGAAAGCTCACCAGTCTCACTCTGCAGTAAGAAACGTTGATGCATAAATTCTAAATGAATTGAAATCTTGACATTGTTTTAGATCATGTGCTTGCTTTTGAAGTAAGCTTGTTTTCCTTTCATGTTTGCCACATTTGCTGTAGGTTTTAGTATAGCTTTGCAAAGATATGAGTAGAGAAAAGGGGGTTAAGGGCCTTGCAGGCAGATTCTTTACCAGCTGAGCCACAAGGGAAGCCTGTTAGTGTTAAAGGTATTCAGTAAATACTTGAGTTGTTATTATGGTACGTTTCACTAAACTGTAAGCTCTTTGCTTGTAAGGGGCATGAATTTATCTTTTATCCCTAACATAGTACTTGGCACATAGCAGGGAGTCATGCTAAACATAGGATCATACTCTGTTGTTAGGAGAGAGAAGTACGGTTTTTAAAAAAATACGGCATAGTTTCTGTACTTTCGTTGCTTATGGTGTAATTTGGGAGACACAGTAATTGTTCTTCAGTTTGTAGAGTGCTTTAGAGTTGTCTTTGTACGTTGCGTGTACTATATTATTTAATCCTAAATTAATGGATTGACACCTGACTATTTGCTGCAGTGGAATTTATGGAAGATAAGTTTCATCTCAGATTCCATTGAAAGCATTTTAATGAGTTTAACTAACTAAGGTCATAGGGAACAGGGATCTTTTAAATATGTGAATGGCTTTCATCTGTGGTCCAAAGGAGAAAAACCTGATCCTTGAAGAAGACAGAATTTAGCTTATATGAAAAACTTGCTAAGAGATATGTCCAAAGATAGAATAAGATACCTTGGAATGTGGCAAACTTCCTGCCAATAAAAGTATTTAAATTTAAGTTAAACAGCCATTTAGAGATAGCATCCAACGTCTAGTGGATGATTAGACTAGAATCAGTCTTCTGAAAATGAATTATCTGTGAATATCACAAGATAAGTTTATTATGGCTTTACCTCTGAGGACTTAGATTGTAGTGAAATTCCTGTAACCTCTGTACCACAGATTAAATGAATTTTTAACATCATAATACACATGTTCTCATGAACTTCATATCTGCTAAAAAAAATGACTTTTTCAGTTTTTTATTCTGAATATCTTCACAGGAAATTGAGAATCAGATTGACAGAATCTGTGAAATGGGAGAAGTGATGAGGAAAGCAGTTCAAATGGATGATGACCAGTTTTGTAAGATTCAGGAAAAACTAGCACAATTAGAGGTAAGCTTATTGGTATTTTATGTTCACAATATCTTAGGGAGTTTTCAGAGTCTGAAAGGTATGCCATCATTGTATATTACTGCACTATATTGATGTTTCCTTTGTGGTCTGATTTAAAATTAAAACATCATCCATACCCTTTTGAAGAAAGGAAATGTAATCAGAGGCAAACAATGAAAATGCTTATTGGCTAGAAATTGATAAATCATACTGAGAGGGTAAAGGGAGTGGAAGGGACAGATTACATGTGAGCTAAAGTCCCTCATTTGCTGTAAGAAGAACTCAGATACATACTGTTTAAACTTGATGATCAGGAAATAGCAGTACAAGACATATTATTTAGAATTATGGACGTAAACACCAAAAGAAATAGATAAAAATATTAAAAGTGGTTGCCTTTGGAAAACAAAGCTGAGGGACTGCAGACTATTTTACAGGTCTTGTAGTCTTGCTTTTTAAAAAATCAATTTTTATTTTAAAGTCTTGATTTTTTTTTAAAGCTGTTTTCATGTAATGTTTTGATTAAAATGGAAATAATTTACAAAGAAAGGCCTGGAGTGTTAGTGTGCCCATACAGTTGTTAAAGAGAAACATTACAATAGATGATTTGAATGTTCCTTATTACAAATTCTGCCATGGGCCCTTTGAAAATTACCAGAGAGAAAAAGACAGGGTCCCTCCTCAGAGTCTAATGATAGCAATAAGACTAATAACTTTTTTTTGGTATGAAATGGTATGTAAATGCTAGGGGAGAGATACAGGGTATGTCTTGGTGAAACCTGAAAATGCTGTGGTTTACCAGAATTCCTGCAGAGAATAAGGATGAAGATTGCAAACTGCCGTATCTGGGAATCAAGGGGAGTGGCAAAGACCCAACTAGGATAGGAGTTAGTTAAAATGATAGAATGACCTTGTCTATGCCATCCCTAATTTACTTCAGTTATGGAAACAGCCCTAAGGAAATGTGAGACAAGTCTTACTTAATACTTTAAGTGGAAAAAATGTGGCCATCGGTTTGAGACCAGCAGTACCACATCCAGGTTATCTTGAGTATGGGCAGGTTTTTGGACTTTTGGGAGCCATTGTCCTCATCTCAAAGAGAACATGGATGTAGGCAGTGGTACCTACCCTACATATTGTATCAGATAATATGTGTAAGACACCCATGTGGTACCTGACTATGTGCCCAGTAATTCTTCTCCCCCTTTCCTTCCTTTCTACAAAACGATGGGACATCTAGGAGAGAAGGTTAAGCAGAATGAAAATATTATTAGGACTTTGAAAGATAGAAGAAACAATAGTAAAACTTGTGGGAACCATAACGATTTTGATAAGCAGTGAATTCCTCTAGTGGAGTGGGACCCTGTTTTTTCCATGTGTAGTCTTAACACATGGCATGTGGAAATTACTCAGTAAATATTTTTTAACTGAATAAATAAGTAGAGTTTTAGGAACTTCTCAGTTCTTTTGTTTCTTTAAAACTTTTAAAAGTAAAATAATATACTTTCTGTTTCAAGCCGCAAACAATGGGTTCTGATATGGTTTGACAGAATACCTGAAATGAACATACACTTTTTTTTATTTTCCAGCTTGAAAATAAGGAACTTCGAGAATTATTGTCCATCAGCAGTGAGTCTCTTCAGGTCAGGAAGGAAAGCTCAGTGGACACTGCTTCCCAAGCCATCAAATAATTCAACTTCTGAATAATTCCTGGAGGTTGTTTATCAAGGAAGGAAGTTATTACGTTCAGTGTCTTGCCTCAGACTTGATTTAATGTTGATTAAATGTATCAAGTGGCAGTTTACAATCTACAGTCAAAAGTGGCTGTCCACAAAATAGTTTTAAGGTGTGTTAGTAAAAGTACACACTGAGTTTCACTATCCCTTTCTGTAAGAGACTAATTTTCATTTCTGGGACCTTGATTTATATAAACTGTGTTTTCAGTTCATTTTTGTTCTTTCATATCTCTGAAACTTATAGCATTTTGTTATAAGCCAGCAGTGTTATTTTATATCAGATTATAAATTGCAATTCTAAAAAATCTTAAACACAGATTATCTTTTTAAGTCTTTTTGGCATAAACCTGGATTTTTTTCCATTTGAGAAAAATAATACAACTCCACAGAAGCTGATTGGCAGATTCTCTAATTTGTAACATAGATTCTCTAATTTGTAACTTCATTCACCTTTTATGAAGTTTTAAGTCTCTCTGGTGCTAAGAGTTGGCACCTTATGGCCTGGTGCCTTTACTCTTGAGAGAACCTATTGCTAGTCCCCACAAAATATACGTGAAAGTAAGTCATCTGTTTTTCCCAGTGGTGGTATAACCATTGTATTGTTCACAGAATGTTGAAAAATTTGTCCTGTGTATGTTTATGCACATACATGTGCTTGTTCAGATGCTGAAAGTAAATTTTATTTATTCTGTTAGATATTATTAGTCAATTCTTCAGTTTTGTCCTACTTGGAAATCTTCAACTTGGATAGTTTATCCAGTGTGAAGAATATATAATAGGTTTATTCACATCATAGTTATAGGGACTATATTCTACAGTTTATTTTAGATATAACTTCCATTATGTAATTAAGAACCATCACTTGTTTGGATGTCTTTCATCACTAGTACTAGTAGTTGGCTTTTTCTTAAGATCCACTTTTCACAAGGAAGCAAAGTTTTATCACTTAATGAGAGTTTATTTTATTTCTGAAAGCTGTGTTGAGAGTCAAATGCTAAGTGATCAGCTAGGCTTACTCGTCATTTCATTCCCCCATCTCAGTTTACTCATATTTCAAATTTATAAATTATTCATGTAATACTATCAATTTAGGTTTGCCTCCAAATGATTGAAATAATGAATGCTAAATCTGTCAATATTTCCCAGTTACCCTAAGCATTATACTGCATGGGACAGACACATCATTAGAAAGATTTTGTTAGTGCTTTGAGTGGTGTAAACTTTCTTTTGTAGTGCCATAAAGAATTAACACCAATTAAAACAACAGATTTTATTCAAGATATCCTAAAAGCGTCTAATCCCAGTAATACTAACAGACTTTGCCTACAGTGGTGGACTGTAACGAATTGGTGTATATCATTTTTTAATTTGTCAAATTTCTGTTCAGAGTCTTGCAAACAATTTGAAAAACATTTCCATCCAAAGTGTGGGTGTTCTTATCTCATTTCCTAAGAGTATATAAACATTTAGTCTGGTCATTTACCTTGAAGTGTATGCCCTAAGTGCCATCGTGTCCACCAGTTCCATTCAGGAGGCAGAAAAATGCCATTTGTTAGCTGCCATGGCCAATTTTTGGTGAAAATGATAAATCAAATGACCCATTAAAATATAACATAGTATCCCTTTATCTGCTCTGTGTCCCTTTAGAGATGTTTGTAGAGTTCTTTACATCTCAGATATCAGGATAAATCTAAGTGCTCACTTTTCCCTTGGCAAATCAAAAACTTGAAGCTTGAGTCTCAACAGCTCTCTAGACCCTATATAATATAGAGCCTCAGTTCAGTTCAGTTCAGTCGCTCAGTCGTGTCCGACTCTTTGCGACCCCATGAATCACAGCACGCCAGGCCTCCCTGTCCATCACCAGCTCCCGGAGTTCACTCAAACTAGCTGGTGTTAATACTATGAAAATAGTGTGTAGTTAAAGAGGAGAAAGAATGTTCTTGACTTTGGTTTGAGTATGAAAGCTTACTTTGCAGTTGATGAAGGAACTTGACTGGTTTCCAAATTTTAGTACAAACTTACCTTTTCTAATAAAAACTCATTTTGAGAATAACAGCTAATATAACTCAGTAATAAGTCAAATTATTAGAAAGTGCAAAGATTTATTTTTCACTTATATAGCAACCTGTCAATTAGGGCTTTTCATAAGAACTTCCTTATTATCACATTATAGTTAGTATAACCAAAAATAGTTATTTCTGAAATGGTGTTAGAGATGTCCTCATAGTTAGAAATCATAAGTTACATGATTACAAGTCAAAATGTAAAAACAGTTTGAAAGTATCTTGAAAATTAAGTATTATTGATACCTACTTTTATTGTGTGTTAGTCATTAGTTATGTCTGACTCTTTGTGACACCATTGACTGTAGCCTGTGAAGCTCCTCTGTCCATAAATTATTACTATCATATGCATAATTTGATTCAAACATTGAAAGTCTATTTCAGTGTTCCTCAAAATGTGGTTCACTGGCCTAAAATAGAAGTTTGGGGATGGAATCTAGGAATTCGTATTTTAATGATCATCCCAGATACCTTCTAAGGACATTAGTTTGAGAATGTCAAACTAATTGACAAAAAAATTGAGTGTTTTCAAAGAAAAATCTGGTAGAGGAGGCAAATGTGAAAATTAAAGGATGTATTGAGTACAGAGGAGGAACTATTTACAAGTTGAGAATCCTATAGAGACAAAATAATGCTGAATGCTGAAGAAGCTGAGGTAGAATGGTTCTATGAAAACCTGCAAGACCTTCTAGAACTAACACCCAAAAAAAAGATGTTCTTTTCATTATAGGAGACTGGAATGCAAAAGTAGGAAGTCAAGAAACACCTGGAGTAACAGGCAAATTTGGTCTTGGAGTACAGAATGAAGCAGAGCAAAGGCTAATAGAGTTCTGTCAAAAGAACGCACTGGTCATAGCAAATGCTGTCTTCCAACAACACAAGAGAAGACTCTACACATAGACATCACCAGATGGTCAACACTGAAATCAGTTTGATTATATTCTTTGCACCAAAGATGGAGAAGCTCTCTACAGTCAGCAAAAACAAGACCGGGAGCTGACTGTGGCTCAGACCATGAACTCCTTATTGCCAAATTCAGACTTAAATTGAAGAAAGTAGGGAAAACCACTAGACCATTCAGATATGACCTAAATCAAATCCCGTATGATTATACAGTGAAAGTGAGAAATAGATTGAAGGGATTACATCTGATAGAGTGCCTGAACAAATATGGATGGAGGTTCATGACATTGTACAGAAGGCGGGGATCAAGACCATCCCCAAGAAGAAGGCAAAGTTGTTTGAGGAGGCCTTACAAATAGCTGTGAAAAGAAGAGAAGTTAAAGGCAAAGGAGTAAAGGAAAGATATACCCATTTGAATGCAGAGTTCCAAAGAATAGCAAGGAGAGATAAGAAAGCCTTCCTCAGTGATCAGTGCAGAGAAATGGAGGAAAACAATCCAATGGGAAAGACTAGAGATCTCTCCAAGAAAATTAGAGATACCAAGGGAACATTTCATGCAAAATGGGCACAATAAAGGACAGAAATGGTATGGACCTAACAGAAACAAAAGATATTAAGAAGAGGTGGCAAGAATACACAGAAGAACTATACAAAAAAGATCTTCATGACCCAGATAATCACAGTGATATGATCACTCACCTAGAACCAGACATCCTGGAATGCAAAGTCAAGTGAGCCTTAGGAAGCATCACTACAACAAAGCTAGTGGAGGTGATGGATTTCCAGCTGAGCTATTTCAAATCCTAAAAGATGATGCTGTGAAAGTGCTGCACTCAATCTGCCAGCAAATTTGGAAAACTCAGCAGTGACCACAGGACTGGAAAAAGTCAGTTTCATTCCAATCCCAAAGAAAAGCAATGTTCAAACTACTGAACAATTGCAGTCATCTCACCCGCTAGAAAAGTAATGCTCAAAATTCTCCAAGCCAGGTTTCAATAGTACATGAACCATGAACTTCCAGAGGTTCAAGCTGGATTTAGAAAAGGCAGAGGAACCAGAGATCAAATTGCCAACCTCTGTTGGATCATTGAAAAAGCAGGAGAGTTCCAGAAAAACATCTACTTTGGCTTTATTGACTATGCCAAAGCCTTTGATTGTGTGAATCACAACAAACTGTGGAAAATTCTTCAAGAAATGGAAATACCAGACCACCTGACTTGCCTCTTGAGAAATCTGTATGCAGGTCAGGAAGCAACAGTTAGAACTAGACATGGAACAACAGACTGGTTCCAAATAGGGAAAGGAGTACGTCAAGGCTGTATATTGTCACCCTGCTTATTTAACTTAATATGCAGAGTACATCATGAGGAACCCTGGGCTGGAAGAAGCACAAGCTGGAATCAAGATTGCTGGGAGAAATATCAATAACCTCAGATATGCAGGTGACACCACCCTTATGGCAGAAAGTGAAAAAGAACTAAAAAGCCTCTTGATGAAAGTGAAAGAGGAGAGTGAAAAAGTTGGCTTAAAACTCAACATTCAGAAAACTAATATCATGGCATCTGGTCCCATCACTTCATGGCAAATAGATGGGGAAACGGTGGAAACAGCAGCAGACTATATTTTGGGGGGCTCCAAAATCACTGCAGATGGTGATTGCAGCCATGAAATTAAAAGACACTTACTCCTTGGAAGGAAAGTTATGACCAACCTAGACAGCATATTAAAAAAGCAGAGACATTACTTTGCCAACAAAGGTCCGTCTAGTCAAAGCTGTGGTTTTTCCAGTAGTCATGTATGGATGTGAGAGATAGACTATAAAGAAAGCTGAGCTCTGAAGAATTGATGCTTTTGAACTGTGGTGTTAGAGAAGACTCTTGAGAGTCCCTTGAACTGCAAGATCAAACCTCAAGGAGATCAGTCCTGAGTATTCATTGGAAGGACTCATGCTGAAGCTGAAACTCCAATACTTTGGCCACGTGATGCAAAGAACTGAGTCACTGGAAATGACCCTGATGCTGGAAAAGATGGAGAAGGCAATGGCAACCCTCTCCAGTACTCTTGCCTGGAAAATCCCATGGATGGAGGAGCCAGATAGGCTGCAGTCCATGGGGTCACGAAGAGTCAGACACTTACTGAGCGACTTAACTTTCACTTTTCACTTTCATGCATTGGAGAAGGAAATGGCAACCCACTCCAGTGTTCTTGCCTGGAGAATCCCAGGGATGGCAGAGCCTGGTCGGCTGCCATCAATGGGGTCCCACAGAGTAGGACACAACTGAAGCGACTTAGCAGCAGCAACAGCAGCTGGGAAAGATTGAAGGCAGGAGAAGGGGACGACAAAGGATGAGAAGGTTGGATGGCATCACCAACTCAATGGACATGAGTTTGAGTAAACTCCAAGAGTTGTTGATGGACAGGGACGCCTGGCATCCTGCAGTCCATGGGGTCGCAAAGAGTCGGACGCAACTGATTGAACTGAACTGAGAGACAAAAATGAGTAGGAGAACTAGAAAGCTGGGTCCTTTCTAGTTATTGTAAAATCTCCATTTCCAGTTGTACTTCATCTTAAAGATACTCAGGTACACAAGGAGGTTATTCAAACAGAAACCAAGATTTAAATGCAGACTTGAAACATATTCTTAACCATTAAGTTCCTTTAAATGCCAAATACTCTTCAGAATTCAAGTGGTTCTTAATAAGCAAAATCTACTTTTATTAATAGTGCAAAAGAAACACCACAGCCCACATATTAGAAAATATCATGAATTTAATAATTTAAGCCTGGACAAGGAAATAGTAACCGACTCCATTACCCTTTCCTGGAAAATTCCATGGATGGAGGAGCCTGGTGGGCTATAGTCCATGGAGTCGCAGAGTCAGACATGAGTGAGCAACTTCACTTTCACTTTCAGTAATGAGACCTAATTGTCATCTGTTTTCCAGTGTGTGTGTGCAACTGAAAGGAACAGTGTTTAATCAGAGCTTAGCAATACTAACTACATACAGGAAATGGTGTGGTTCTGTCTTTCAAATGCCTCATTAGCATATTTTTCATCTTTCATGCTATTTTCATGTTGTCGGAAGGTTGCTGCTGTGCCAGAAGTCATGTCCATGTTTGAAAGCAGGAAAAAAAAAAGGAGGGGAGAAATAGCCTATGCCATCTATACCTACTCTCTTTTATGAGGAAAAGCAAAGCTTTCCCAGAAATCCAGATAGTTTCCTTTGTCTTATTTGCCTGACCTGTTAAATTGTTAACTTCTAACAGCAAAGGAGGCTGGGTACATAGCTGCCCCAGATAAAATCAGTATTCTGTTAGGAAAGAGTATTAAGAAAGCAGCTAACAACAGTCTTTACACTGAATAGTTTTTAACCATTGTGTTGATGTTGAATGGCCAAGGAATGGGCTGCAGAAGATACCTGTCATCTCTCTTCTGGCTGCCCATTATCCTAACTCATACTATAGTTAGGGAACCTATCACCTAATGAGGCAGCACCTTACTCCCTCCTGACAAATTTTAAAGTGTCAGATACTTGTTTTCCCAGCCCCTTTGAAGCCAGGGAAGACACCTCTGCCTTAAAAGTTTGTGATAGAAAGAGGGAGAGCTATGCAGAATTCTTTGAGTAAAGGCAGTGATATACAACACCAGCTTCTACATCCAGCTCCACAGAAAAGCAACAAAAAAATAGCTCCACTGACAACACTCAGTATCCAGTGTCAGCAAAGTCCATGGTGTAAGCTGCAGTGTCTCTGCCCAACAGTGAGACAGTGGGGTCTTCACTGAAGCTATTATCTGAAGTGATTATAGAGGTTATATAGCCTCTAAATCTTGTTTTCAGGGTATCCAGAGATCCTGAGGATTACTTACTAGCTTTTGCTAATGTCACTTTTTGTTAAAATTAACCTGAATTTACTATAATTAAGAATGGAACCCTGGCTGATAAGCATAGTTTAAAAAGCAACCTTTTGAATATAAATTTTGTCCACACTTTATGCATAATTTTACACTTGTTTTAATGTAATTTTTTACTTACAAAAGGATGTGACATGTATATAAATTATCAAGCATAATAATTCATCTCCTAATTTAGGAAATAGAACATTACCCATTTGTTGCATTTATTTATTTGAGCTCCTCTCCTGTCTCTATCCCTCTGCTCCCTCTTTTTAATAGTTTTGTCACATGTAGAAAGACCTGAAATATGTATCTCACCCTGAAGTGACATTTTTAGTTTTGTTCCTTTTTGAGCTTTATGAAAGTGGTATCTGACTGTATAGTAGCCTATGGGGATCTTATTTTTTTCACCCTTCGTTATGTTTCTAAGATTCATTGTGTTGTATATAGTTGTCATTCATTTTCATTGATGTATAAGATTTAATCATGTGACTACAGTATATTTTGAAGGGATACATACATATAAAATAATAAAATTGTATATTTTTTAAAAAATCCTTGATACTGTTTCCTACTTTATAACTCTCTCTCCATATACCTTATTGATATTATACACATTTCACTATAAGCAAATGTATTTCATATTCTATAGCTATTTCACTTGCAGTTGTCTCATGTCAACTTTCAAGGTGAATTAAGGAGTATTATTCACTAATATGCATAGTGGAAAGCAGATGATACTTTTTTTCTGTCGCTCTTCAAGAATGCTAAAGAGGAGGTGGAACCTTCAGAGCTTCAATGAACTACAGTTCACATTTTATCTAGCCTCCTAGAAATGTATTTCTTTATGTTACTGATCCTAAGATTTATTTTTATTTCATACTTTAATGTCTCTGAAATTAGGATATGTCTTATACATGTAGGGGTTGTGGTCTAGTTGATTCTAAGCATAAGGAAAATTGATTTGCATTTCTGGTGGCATGACTGGACAAAGGCAAGCTCTTGATAGTTCAGTCAACAAAGTAAAAACTATTTGAAAAAGGAATGGGGGGTTAGCTGTTTTCTGTGAACTTTCCATTAACACTTGTAAAATCAAGAGTGCATAAGAATTTAGGAGTATGGCTGTCTTATTTTTGTATTGCTATATAAACAAATCACCACAAATTTAGCAGTTTAAAGCAACAGCTATTTATTATCCTACAGTTCTGTAAGTCAGAAGTCCACGCAGGGCTCAATTGGGTTTTCTCAGGATCTAACCAGACTGAAGTCAAGGTATCATCCGAGTCTAGCATCTCATCTAAGGCTCTGGGCCCTCTCCCATACTTACATGGTTGTTGGCAAAATTCATTTCCTTGCAGGTGTAGAACTCAGAGGCCTTCAAGGCCAACAGAAGATCATCTCTGACTTTCATTGTCTTCCATTTCTAGACTCCTTTATAAGAGCTCACATTATTAGGCCCACATAGAATAAGCTCCCTCTTGATTAACCCAACTGACGAGATACCTTAAATTACATCTACAATGATCCCTTTTGCCATTGAGATATAAGTGATATCCTCTAACATTTACAGACTCAGACCATGCTCAAGAGGAAGGAATTATAGAAGGCAAATGTACCAAATGATGGGAATCTTGGTGGCCATCTTAAAATTCTGCGTACCACAGTGGCTTTTGGAAGTTTGGAATAAAATCGTGGAGACAACAACTGGTGGCTCAGCAATAAAGAACCTGCCTGCCAATGCAGGAGACCGGGATTCAATCCCTGCATTGAGAAGATCCCATAGAGGAGAAAATGGCAACCCACTCCAGTATTCTTGCCAGGAAAATCCCGTGGACAGAGGAGCCTGCCAGCCCATAGGGCTGCAGAGTTGGACAGGACTGAGCACACGTTACATACTCGGCATTAAGACAACAATGAAATGCTGCATTACCAGTATACTTGGTGGCCCCAGAATATTTCTGTGTAGAAAAACCTGCACATCTATGAGATTAAAAAAAAAAAAAGATTTATTCGCAAGATCCACCAATGCATGCTAAAATGAGTGAACTAAAGTTCAATCAGAAAAAGGATATTTGCATAGTCTCCGTATCAGTTTCCCAGAGTTGTCATAACAAATAACCACAAACTGGATGGCTTCAAACAACAGAAATCTATTCTCTCACAGTTCTGGAGGCTGGAAGTCTGAAATCAAGGTATGGGCAGGTTAGTTCCTTCTGGGGGCTCTGAGGAAGAATGTGTCCCATGCCCCTTTTCTAACGTCTCATAACTCCTGGCATTCCTTGACTTCCAGATGTATCTTTGCAATCTCTGCCTCCTTAGTCTTCACATGATGTTGTGCTTATGTCTCTGTGTCCAAATTTCTTTCTTCTAAGGATGCTAATTATTGGATTACAGTTTACCCTAGTTCTGATTTCATTTTAACTTGACTATTTGCAAAGATACTATTCCAAATAAGGCTACATTCTGAATTCTGGGTACACATGTATGTTAAGAGGACCCTATTCAATCAAGCATGGTCTCAGAGTATCTCCCCCACGATATTTTATTATTATAAAGGGAAAAACAGTAATTTTACCATGAAAAATGCAGGCAGACAACACTCTGACCAACTAGTTAGGTAAACATCACTAATAATACTTTCAACATCATAAAAGCCCTGTGTAGGATGCAATGAGAAGCATACGTGACCTCTGTAACATTCTTTCAAGTAATGCATAATATCAATCTAAGCAAAGGAAACATCAGACAAAACCAAATTGAGGGAAGTTTACAAAATAACTGACCAATATTGTTTCAAAACATCTAGGTCATGAAAGAAGGAAAAACTGAGGAAATGACATAGAATGGAGGTAACTAAGGAGACATAGTATCAAGTGTAGGGTGGGATCCTACATTTGATTCTGGGAGAGAAAACAGATGTTAGAGAAACACTGGTGAAACCCGAATTAATTTTGTAGTTAATATTACTGTGTCAAGGTTAATTTCTTACTTTTCTAGAAAGCTTATTATGCCAGTGATTGAAAAAGATTTGAATGAGGCTTGAAACTTCTAATCCAATTCTGTGAATATAAAGAATTATAAATTGTTAAAAAAAAAAAAAGGAAATTAACGTGATACAGTATTAAAGTACAGATTATATTCAAACCTCAAAATTTTATGCTAGTGTGTTTTCATACCTTATTCAAGACTACACATTGTATTTAATTGCATTGAGTAGCTTCAGCTGCATGCAACAAATTCTGATAAATTCTCTTTTCACTTTTATTCTATTACAAATACTTTTCTAATTTTCCTTGTTATGACTTCTTAGATATACCCCTCATTTAAAAGTGGGCATTAATTTCCAAATATAAGGGATTTTTTCAAGTATCTTTGATATTAATTTCTCACTTAAGTGCTTTCTTCTCTGCAATCACCCTTGTTTTTTCAGTCTTCTAACTTTCAGTGAGGCTTTCAATGGCTAAATCAAAGATCTCTCTTGGTAAATGTCTCACTGCACTTGAAAATATGTAGGTTATTTTCAAATATCTTTTGATATTAATCTCTAACATAATTCCACAGTAAAAAGAGAACAGACTTTGTAAGATTTCAATACCTTTAGACTAGGAAATTTCTGCACCTGGTCTTATGTCTCTGGATATATTCCAGTGTCTCCTAGTTTATAGTCTATAAATTAGGGAACTTGAATAGAATTTAAATCCTACTGTTGTGTGAAAATTGTATAGATCTTAATTATTTCGAATTGGTTCTTAATGCTTCTCAGGTCTACTATATTCTTGGGCTTGTCTGTATAGTCATTCAATTAATTTCTGAGAGTTTGATATGGAAACTCCAATAAAAAATCTTTGTATATCTACTTAAAACAAACAGGTATAATATATAGTGGAACTATGTGTAGCTTTGTTTTGTATTTTCCAAGGCTCCTGTAAATGTTACCATATTTTCATAATTTAAAAAATAAAAAAATATATAATTTCTTACTTTTGAGAACTGCTATGGTGAGGTAAGATTAACATAATAGAAAACTGGGTGAAAGGTTTATGGGAAATTTCTGTGCTGTATTTCTAATTATTTTGTGAATTATCTCAGAACAAATTATCTCAGAATTATCTCAAAATTATCTCAGAACAAATATGCATTCCCCTAATTACTAATGAGGCTGAGCATAATTTCAAATGTTTATTTGCCTATACAGGGATTTTAAAAATATAGACATTTGAGTTCTTCCTCCATTTTCCTTTGCTTTTTTCGTATCATTTGATATGTATTAATTTACTATATATTCATGATAACATTGTCAGTTTTATATGTTCCAAATATATATTTTCCTAGTGTGTTGGTTGTTTATTTTTTTATGTTTCCTCAGTGTATGGCATTTTAAAAATATGTTAAATTTTATTACTAAAAAGAAAGAGATTCAGAAGAGCTGGACTCTGTAAAGCAGTTTTAGGAATGCCTTAATTAATTTACTTTGCTTATATATATTTTTTTACTTTATATACACACCAGTGTGACACATGATTTTTTAAAATACTAGGTCTAAATAACTCTTTTTTGTAAATTAATTTATTTTAATTGGAGGCTAATTACTTTACATCTAAATAACTTTAAAAGAGCTATTTTAATAAATACAAAATTCTAAGTAATAAAACTATTATGTCATAGTGAACTGCCTTTTTTTTTTTTTTTTTTGGCTGTGCTAGCATGGCTTGGGAAATGGCAACCCCCTCCAGTGTTCTTGCCTGGAGAATCCCAGGGACAGTGGAGCCTGGTGGCTGCCGTCTATGCGGTCACACAGAGTCGGACACGACTGAAGCAAGTTAGCAGCAGCAGCAGCACAGCTTGCGGGATCATAGTTCCCCAACCAGAGACAGAACCCATGCCCCTTGCAGTGGATGCACAGAGTCCTAAACACTGGACTGCCAGGGAAGTCTCTATGTCACAGTGAAAAGAGCAACACTTTTTCTTGCTGGTATATAAATGATGATGTATCACAAAATCAATACTGTCTTTTCTTCAGTTGCTAAGTTGTGTCCCAACTCTTTGCAACCCAATGAGCTGCAGCACGCCAGGCTTCCCTGTCCTTCACTATCTCCCTGAGTTTGCTCAAACTCAATGTCCACTGAGTCAGTGATGTCATCCAACCGTTGCATCTTCTGTCGCCCCCTTCTCCTTTTGCCCTCAATCCTTCACAGCAACAGGGTCTTTTCTAAAGAGTCGTTTTTTTGCATCAGGTAGCCAAAGTATCGGAGCTTCAACTTAAGCATTAGTCCTTTCAATGAATAGTCAGGGTTGATTTTCTTTAGGATTGACTGGTTTAATCTCCTTGCAGTCCGAAGGATTCTCAAGAGTCTTCTTAGAGTTAGTTAAATAAGTGTAATTCATTCATTCAGTGAATATTTATTAAGCATTTACTGTTATTTCAGTCACAATCCTAGGTTTAGCGGATACAATGAGAAACAAACACAGAACTAAAGCTTACATTGTTGTTCAAGAAGTAGGGCAATGAAAACTTAAATTCACAAATGTGTTAATTTTGGAAAGAAATACATATTATAACAAGAGAGTTCCAGAACAACATCTACTTCTGCTTTATTGACTATGCCAAAGACTTTGACTGTATGGATCACAATAAACTGTGGAAAATTCTTCAAGAAATGGGAATACCAGACCACCTGACCTGTCTCGTCTATTTAAATTTCTCAGAAATAAAAATTAGTACGATAAATAAACAAAATATGCAATTTTAAAATTCTATTATTCCTTAATGGACTAAATATCTTCCCCAAATCTGTGATTATCCTTTTGTATAGGAAATGATTTTTCCAAGTGACTTCACAAGCTTGTGCTTTAATTAACTTCAGTTAAAAAAAATAAACATGAAAACATTTTGGATTTTTTTACTTGGCTTCAAAATTAATTTGAATAAATACTATTGCCTTAAAATGTGATCTACAAATGAAACCTATCTCTACCTAAAAATGAAACCTATGAGTAGTACTTGTAGAAAGACTAAATCATTTAAACCAGTGATTTAAATCAAATTACTCCATCTCTTACTTTTTTTAATGCTTGGAAGCTAAAATATATGCTTCTGGGTTTATACATATTTGCATTTTGTCTTAAATATAATTTGATACTAATTATGGATCAAGGGGGAATATAAAGGCAATTGAGCTGTATCAGAATAAAGATGAAGAAATGGTTTAAGGTCTTACATGGTTTAAGGTCTTTAGAAGTTATGTGTGATGGTAGAAATTGAGACTTTATTCTCATTAATAGGATTTGTACTTATAGAATTCAGTGAGACTATTATTTTTTACATTTCCCATCGGTGTGATATTTGAGACCTAATTCTACTTTTAGCCCAGCTTCACATGACCTTATTTCTAGTGCAAGAGCCCAGGGCAGTTTCTCTGTAACATTAGATTAGAGTATCCAAACAGATCTATTACTGGGGAGGAGAAATCTCAATTTAAGATTTGGACAGAGGAAACAAAACACTAGTCTGATATATTTACATTCCATACTTCCCAACAGAACACTCCACTTTCTAACAACTTCTTACATTGTTTTCAGTGCTATTCATTCAACAAACTTTTGAAGGTTGTCTGTGTCAGGCACTGTCAGGATAGAGCGATGCAAAGATGAATGTCACAGGCCCTGTTCTAAAGTATCACTAGCTAGTATCAGTTCAGTTCAGTTCAGTCGCTCAGTTGTGTCCGACTCTTTGCAACCCCATGAATCACAGCACGCCTGGCCTCCCTGTCCATCACCAACTCCCGGAGTTCACTCAAAATCACATCCATCGAGTTGGTGACGCCATCCAGCCATCTCATTCTCTGTCATCCCCGTCTCCTCCTGCCCCCAATCCCTCCCAGCATCAGAGTCTTTTCCAGTGAGTCAACTCTTCCCATGAGGTGGGCAAAGTATTGGAGTTTCAGCTTTAGCATCAGTCCTTTCAATGAACACCCAGGACTGATCTCCTTTAGAATGGACTGGTTGGATCTCCTTGCAGTCCAAGGGACTGTCAAGAGTCCTCTCCAGCACCACAGTTCAAAAGCATCAATTCTTCAGCGCTCAGCTTTCTTCACAGTCCAACTCTCACATCCATACATGACCACGGGAAAAACCATTGCCTTGACTAGACGGACCTTGGTTGGCAAAGTAATGTCTCTGCTTTTTAATATACTATCTAGGTTGGTCATAACTTTCCTTCCAAGGAGTAAGTGTCTTTTAATTTCATGGCTGCAATCAGCATCCTCAGTGATTTTGGAGCCCTCCAAAATGAAGTCTGACACTGTTTCCCCATCTATTTCCCATGAAGTGATGGGACCAGATGCCATGATCTTTGTTTTCTGAATGTTGAGCTTCAAGCCAACCTTTTCACTCTCCTCTTTCACTTTCATCAAGAGGCTTCTTAGTTCCTCTTCACTTTCTGCCATAAGGGTGGTGTCATCTGCATATCTGAGGTTATTGGTATTTCTCCCGGCAATCTTGATTCCAGCTTGTGCTCCTTCCAGCCCAGCGTTCCTCATGATGTACTCTGCATATAAGTTAAATAAGCAGGGTGACAAGATACAACCTTGACGTACTCCTTTTCCTGTTTGGAACCAGTCTGTTGTTCCATGTCCTAGCAAAAATAGAGTGAGCTATGAAAGCATTGACAGAGGAGCCTGGGAAAGCTGGGGGGTGGGGGTGGGGACAGGGGTGGGGAAGCATCAAAGAGAAGGGGCATCTTGTGGGATTAGACCAATAGCAGAAGAGTTGGAGAAAACATCTTTGAACATCAGAAGTAAGATACTACCTCCTCTTATAATCCAAGCTTACATACTCTCATAACACTGTGCACCTTTCCTTCATTGCAGTTATTTCAATGTGTATGTTCAGATTTTGGTTTTGTGATTAAATGATGCTAGACTGAAAGTTCCTTGAGGACAACACTATGTCCATTTGTTGTTACTATAATACATCCCAGTGAGGATACATTTGAGATGCAGGACAAATAAGTATTGAGAGGGAAAATAAAGTGGGTGGGTAAGTTCTCAGAAGCATGACTGGTCATTTTTTATCCAGTGTTCTCAAGTGAGAGGGCCACAGGATGTGAAAAGCATTCCTCTCACCAAAGGGGACTGCCTGATCTTTGGCAAGGTATAATTCATTGAACTTTTCTGTGGCCAGAATTAACATTTCCCTCCTACCCTCTCTCCTTGTGAGATAAATCATCCATTTACCCTGATTTCAACCTTTTGGTTACCGATTCAGCCCCTTGGATCACACTATGAATAGCTTCCAGTAACTAGAAAGGTCATTTGAAGGAGTTTAATGGCCATGATACCTCACTCACTCATTGTCTGTTGCAAGTAACATAGTTTGTGGGAGATAAAAGTTCTCACTTAAGGCGTTCAAATTATCTTGCTAAAAATCTAACTCTACACTAAATAAAATTCCAGTCTAATGTAACAGACAAGAAAGCCTCCAATGTGAGAAAAATGAAACTGCGGTTTGGGAACTTCTGGATTATTGCTGAGGAAAGAGAAATCCTTTATATGACATTTCTGATACGTCCTCCAAATTGTTCTCCCTGGAGGTTCACCCTGGTCTCGCAGTCAAAAGCATATTCAAGTTTGCAAAGATCAGAGACACTGAAAGTCACCCGACACCCCGCCCCGTGCGTCCCAGTGGAGTCAGTAAACAGAGATTGATTTCCGCAGCTCAAGGGGGAGGGGATCTAGGGGAATTTAGACACCACCTCCGTTGTGGTTAAGCACAGCGTACTGGCTGGCGTCATTCAGGCCTCGTGCGCAGGCGTACTAAGGACACACTCCCCCTCCCCTTCCTGTGCACGCGCTCGGAGCCTGCAACTCTCGCGAGAGAAGCGAGATTTATTCCTACGTACCGGGCCGTGCTGCTTATGGCGGCGCTGGAGAGGGGGCGCTGAGCTGTTGGGGTGAGTACGACCTCAGGGTCCAATTGGGGGTACCAGGAAGCCAAGTTAAGGGCGGATGAAAAAATCAAGACAAACGAGAGAGACCTCTGAGTCAGGGTGGGCACTCCTAGAGCTCCGGGTAGATAACATCTCGCCCTGAGTCCCCACCCCGGGCTTTTCTACCCGTCCCCCGTTCAACTGTCTAGGCCTCACACCAGGCTGCAGAGCCGAAGTGAAGATTGGAGGCCAGGCGGCAGCGCGTGGTGGTGCTGGTGACTAAAGTGGGGGGAGGGAGCGAAAATGGAGGCTCCGACCGCAGCCAAGATGGAGGCAGGGGTGCGGGGCTCGGGCGCGGAGGCTGCTGGGAGTTGTAGTCTGGCTGTTTCCCCCTCAGCCGCTTGGTGGGAGAAACGGGAACTACAAGTCCCGGCGGGCGGGGCGAGGGGGTGGTGGCGCGGTCCTTTGTGTGAGACTGGAAAAGCCGGAGGCAGAGGAGAGCGGCCTACTCTGACTCTGGACACTATAGTTTCTTAGCCATCACCTGCTTGCGGATCTGCCTACCAGTACCAGAGCGCAGTGCGGCAGTGGCCCTTCCTTTGTGTATGAACTGAGACCCCGATCCATCTAAGTTGCTTAGAGACACCTCCTTTCTTCGGCCACTTCTGGCACGGTAGCCCAGCCGAAGTGTCATCTTCATTGTCATTCACGCAGAGCTGTTTATCTTGGGCCTCAACCCCAGCTTCCCCGTCTAATACTCTCCTTTAGTTTCTTGAGAAAGAGAACCGGCCTCTGAACTTAGGCACAGGGCTTTCACCCCTCTAATTCTAGGGTTAAAACAAACTCTTTTGAGAGCTCAGTGGCGTTCTTCTTACCACCTTCTCTGGGTCTTATGGTGTAAGAGCCTGGCCCATATTGTGCAACGAAAGGCTTGACTTCGTCATTCTTTGTAGTTTTTTTAGAGCTCTGGTCGCAGACACTTTTGAGGTTCTTACTATTCTATCCTAAGTAGGAAATCTTAGTGCCACGGTTCTTTTTGCTTTAAGGTCTTCCTTTGGAAACACCGGATACCTCCTCCCTTGCTAAGCTTACAAGTAAGGCAGGGAACACTCTAAAACAGGCTTCATTCTGCAAATACAAAAGGCTGAACGTTGTTGTCCGAGGTAATTTCCTTGTTTAGCACCTAAAATGAGCGAAAGAATGTGGTCCTCTTAAACAGTTGGTAGGCAGGATAAAGCAGGAGGGAGGAAGGCCAGAGATACTGTGATGGTTAAATCTGGGAATATTTCCTGTGCGAGATTAAGCTTTTTTTCAGGATGGTGTGAACTGGCAGCTTTTGACTAGAGCTATTAATCTGTAAAATGTAGTGATAAAATTATTGGCGCAAATATTAAGTTATTCTGTTGCAAAACGCTGAGTAATTTTCATTTTGAGTTTCTAGAAGGCGAGCGTTTTCAATACTACATTGAGGGCCAGTATAATGCCTTGGAGTCATTTTGGTACTAACCAATATTGGGTATTCATGGTGTGGGTCAGGAGGGGGTTTATATACTTGAACAGGCATAGGCTTGAGTCATAAAATCTTGAAAATTTTTCAACCGTGTTTTTTTTTTTTTTCCTTTTAGCCATAGGCCCGAAATAAAAGAGATGGTAGTGGTTTGAGTGATTTTGCAGCTGCTCTGGATGCTTACCATCGAGATGAGTATTTATAGCAGCTGAGTTGAAAAGTAAAGTATTTGAGGCGCAGAAGATAGGTTTTCCTTTTTTGTAAATAAATTCTGACTTAACAGGTATGACCTTTAGAGTTTGGTTGAAAATTCTGGTAAATTCCTACCAAATAAAAAATGAGAATGTGAAAACTGACTTGTCCTACTTTATCCTACTCCTGTTTTCCCTCGTCTCCACACGATGTAAGGCCAACATTTTTAAGGTTATTTTTTTCTTTCAAATTGTAAAATACACAACGGAATTAACCATTTTAACCTTTTTTTCAAGTGTACAGTTCATTAGCATTAAGTTCATTCACATTGTTGTGAGGACCATACTTTCAACAAGGTAGTTTAAAAATGGAAATGCTGTGTGGGCAGATTTTTAAGGAGTTGAATTTGAGGACTGTATTACAAAATAAAAATCTTGATCTTGGTAAATATAAGGTATTGATTTATCATCTTCTCAAAAAACAAAGTGGGAACTACTTTGAGATCTTTAACCCAGACTGCCTATGGAGAGCTCTAACTTGTAGGATTTTTCATAATAGAGAATTACAGCTAGAAGAATTATAACTATTTTTTAAGACTTAATAGCTGGAATGTCTTCAGTGGTGACGTTGCTGTGTTGGGAGTAACATGTTTTCTTGAATCCCATCATTTCTTGCTGTTAAATACTTGCTGCCAAATTACGATTTTTAAAAATTTCTTTGTCTTGTTTTGGAGTGTTTTCTGCTTGCATGTATGAGTGTCTAGTTAAAAAACTGAATAAAAACTTTTTTTCCATTTACTTAGATGTTTCTCTTGTGCTACATTTTTTTAGAGGTATTAAACCGAGTGTAGTGCATTGAAAGATTATTTTGGGAGCATTATATGTCCTTTTATACTGAGGTAAAACATCAATGTATAGTTGAAAATAAATTGATCAGCAATTTATTCACACTGAACCTGTGGACGATCCATTGGTTTGCAGTTGCAGCTGGTATGTAACCAGTTAGTTGTTTGGACTTCTGCTTCTTGGATGTATTGATAGTAAGTGTAAACTGCCAGTTGCAAACTCTTTCTATGGGCAAGTTTGCTAGGTACTGCTGCTTTTTATCAGCGAAGGTCTTTGCTCAACAACCTTACATTTGCTCTTGCTTTATTGGGCATGCCAATGCCTTTTGCCCGTAATTAGTCTATACCTGCTCTGGCCAATGTAGTAGCCACTAGCTTTGTGTGGCCTTTGTGCCCTTGAACTGTGCACAGTTCTGAATTGAAATGTGATGAAATATAAAATAAACGTTCGATTTCAAGGGATGTTAAAAACATGTCGATTGCCTTTGGGAAGTGATGACATTTGGATTTGGCTAAATAAGATAATTAAAATGAATTTCCCTGGTTTCTTTCAGCATTAATATGATTACTAGGATATTTTTAAGTTGCATATGTGACTTGTACAATATTTCTTTTGGGCAGTGCTGGTCTGCGCTGTTCTGTTTTTTGTGTCTGGAGCATTTCTTCAGCTTCTTTCCACGCTGCTGTTTGTCCTATTTCAAAGTATTAGTGTATATAAAAGAAATTAAGTGATGGGAGGGTATAATTTTAAGTGTCTAGTAATCACAATTTTTACTACAGTGAACCTATACAAAAAGATAGTTGCAGCAATTTGATATTCTTTCTTTCCACTCAACATGGTGATGACTTAAATTGTTTTGAGGTGGTTAATTATCTAAGTTTTTATCACTTTCCTTAGATCCCAAAGTGAAACTGAAAACTTATTTTATATAAATTTAAACTTGTCTTGAGTTACTGCATCAATACATGTGAACTGAGGGGGGGAAATTATGAAATTTGAAGTTAAGGCAGGAATTGGTCATATAAATCAACAGAGAACCTTTTCAGTTCCATTTGGGTCTTTACTGTTGTTTTCAATGAAAGTAATTTGAACAGAGTGGATTAGGTGGAGAGACTTAAAGACTGGTTTATCATTTCTTTTAACATTCTTCCCAAGTGAATGCTGTATAGACTTTGAATATAATTTGTCAAAATGATAAACTAGGTTATATGATAACATTTTAGATGAAGTAATGTTGTTAAAATGTACTGGTTCAACATATGTATTACTTTAGTACCTACTGTGTGCCTGGCTTCAGCTCGCTCTTTGAGATAAAGCAGCCAACTAGAGGAGACAGTGGAGAAGGCAATGGCAAGCCACTCCAGTACTATTGCCTAGAAAATCCCATGGATGGAGGAGCCTGGTAGGCTGCAGTCTATGAGGTCGCTAAGGGTCGGACACAACTGAGCGACTTCACTTTCACTTTTTACTTTCACACATTGGAGAAGGAAATGGCAACCCACTCCAGTGTTCTTGCCTGGAGAATCCCAGGGATGGGGGAGCCTGGTGGGCTTCCGTCTATGGGGTCACACAGAGTCAGACACGACTGAAGTGACTTAGCAGCAGCAGCAGCAGAGGAAACAGTAAATAACAAGACGGGTGATGATAATTTTAAGGAAGGTGAAATAGAGCATGACTTTGGATTTTCAGTTCAAGTAAAGGAATTGGCGTTAATGCTAAAACAGCAGGGCATAGTTGTTGATAATTAATAGTGATAGTGTTCCCATACAGAGCAAAGGGAAACAAGTTAATTACCTAGTGGTCAGGAAGACTCTCAGATCCACATTTAAATTGCTGCTTAGTTTTTGTTGGTTTTTTGGCCACACTGCAGTATGTGGAATCTTAGTTCCTCGAGCAGGAATCAAACCCATGCCCGCTGCAGTGGAAGCACAGAGTCTTAACCACTGGACCGACCACCAGGGAAGTCCCCTAGTTTTTTACATTAGTGCTCTGTATATCAGGTTTCTGGGGGGATGGGGGGATGCTGTAGGGGGTACACTTAAAGCAAAATGATTTGTCAGTACCACCCATGAATCTAATAATCTTGGCATGAGTGAATAGCCAGTTTATTTCAATTCCAGGTGGGTGTCTTCTTTCAAAGAAGAGGTTACTTCTTGGTTGGATAATTAAGACTATCCAGTTCAATAAAAACAAAATTTTTTTACAGTTGGTAGAACTGTATACCAACTTGAATTGTCTTTTGCTTATTAGCTATCATTGTTTTTTTGCTGTATTAGTTTCTGCTGTGGTAAGTTTAGCAGTACCTAGTAAGGTGCTAAAGTGGGCTGTGATAAATAAACTTGAGTTTGTCTCAGAAATTTGAAGCATATTAAAGGAACAAGAAAACATAAACCCATAAACCAAGTGCAGAAATGATTTGGTACCTAAAAGAATGATGCCAGCAGTGAAAGTTAATGCTTCCTTTAGTGGGAATTAGGTTATCTGTGCTAGAATGATCAAGAAAGGATTTTTTTTTTTTTTAGTAACATTTAAGATGACAAAATATATACTTTGTGGCGAGACCCATATGCACAGAGACTAGAATTCAGAACTCTCCCAAGAGCTATGTTTTAAGAATTAGGGAGGAAACTGTACCAATCTAGAAGAATTGGAGAGCAGAAGAAAGATGTGAAGTAGAACAAAACACACCTTGAGTGGTGGTGGTTAAATGCTGGCTGGAAGTCAGAAACGCCATGGGGAAATAGGTGGAGGAGGAAAATAACCCAGTGCCTAGGACCTAACCCCAGTTAAATTTGAATCTCCCGTTGGGATCCAGGCTTTGATTCCCCACGCACCCCCCACCCCAAGTTGTCCGGTGGGTTGGATTTGCAGTCAGGATTAAGAAATTCCCATTTAGAGTGCTGGGAAAATCACTTGAGGATTTTGGACAAGGAGATGAATGAGATGAAATTGGAATTTTAGGTAAGTTAGTCTGGTAGTGTTACGTGACAGAATGTGGAAAGAGTTGATACTGAAGTTAGCAAATGTGTTGTCTGACTGGACAAATAGGTCATTTAGAACAAAAGATGAATATAAAAGATACCTTGAAATATTAATAAGACTTGCACCATTGGGTGTGTAGGTGGAGAGGGAGGATTCAAGGATCATTACAGAAGTGGCCCCAAGTCAGGCCAGTCAAATTACTCTTTGAGTGGGTACTGGACATAGGCTTCCCAGTGATTTGAGAACTATTGCTCAAAGAAGTGTCTAGTCTGGCTAATAGGTGAACGATCCAAATAAAACTGAAGGATTGAACAAATGTAACATTTGACATTTTAAATTACAGTATAAAGTCATGGAATATTTACCCAGTGCGGTAGATCAGCTGTTACTGAGTTTTCATTTTGCATTGTAGAAACTGAAATTCAGGGAGGTTAAATAACTTTGTAGCATTTACTGGTGATTAGTATTGAGCTCTCCTCCTCTAAGCTGTTTCACCAGCTCTGACCGCACCTTGTAGTCATTCTGATTTCTGATGTTCTTCAAATATACTGTCCATTTCTCAGCATATCTAAAACCAAATCCTCCTTTACTTTTCCCTGTATGTCATTTTGGTTAACAGCACCATTGTAGCTAACATTTGAGGCACTGCAAAATAATCATTTTTTTACAGCTCATAAAAGCACAATTTTGTAATGAAATAGGCATTTCATTTCTCTTTTGTTTTCTTCTCAGTTGTTTCTCAAGACATTTTTTACCTGCTTATGGCAACAACTCAAATGAGATGTCTGTTGCCTTCATGAAGTCATCTCATAGAATTTCAGGACTTCATACCATTTCATCAAGAACTAAAGGCTCTCTGTTTCTTGTTATATAAAATGCTTCATAATCTGGCTTTGGTACATCTGTCACGCCATATATCTCATTTCACTTTAACCCAGCACCCTGTTCTAGCCAGGCTAGTCTATTGATTCCTCTGATGTCAGGTATAGAAAATGAAATACATGGTGTCTGCTCTCAAGGAACATATGATTTAATTGCATATTCTGCTTTGGTTTATGTTATAGTTTATGCCTAGGATACTCAGCTATTTTCTTTTTCTCAAAAACCTGCCTATTTCTCCTAATTAAGCTGAAATAATGCCACCTCTTTAAAAGCCTCTGACCATGTAGCTTTAATGCCCAGATAGTGATGAATAAACCATAAGTAGTATTTCTCAAATAGTATGTCAGTAGTAAATATCCATATATTAGTTGAGCAAATTAATTTTGGACATTTTGTCCTATAATCTAATTTTTTCTCGTGTAATTCTGCTTTTCAGCAAGAGTATAAATTCTCTGATGACAGGAAATTCTTTGATATTTTCCACAGTTCTTAACACAGTGCTAGGTAGTTATAAAACATTACATTAAGTAGAACATTATATAACTGAATTTATTTATGGGGAGGGCATGTCAATAAGGAATGCAAAATCATTTCAGGGTTTGAGTGTACAATAGCACAAAAGGTATCCATTAACACTTGAGAGATTGCTTAAGTGATGAATGGGTGTGCTTCCAAGTTTTCTGCATTGCTTGATTGTAAGTTAATGAGATGAGCTTTTCCTTCTACCTACCTTCTGTCCCTGATTATTTACTTAATGTCTTAATTTCTTATTTCTAGTATGAAGTGTAACAGAACAGACTTTACCACCTGAAACTGCTGCTTCAAGTTCAGATCAGGCAAGGAACAAACCTCGAAACAACCAACAAGACCAAAGAAGAGTACACTTAAGTTGAAGACACAACACTTGATCTGAAACAAGAAGTTTGTGCCTACTCAACAGCTTTGAAAGAGCACTTCCCAACGCTGCTAGTAGTCTTTGTTTTCTTCAGTGCTGTACTGTGAGATTGCCCGGTGCAGCAGCAGTTGTATTCTTTATTAGCTTGATAGATCGTTTTCTCTCGCTCTTTTTTTTTTTTTTTTTAAATACTAGCAACTTTCATTCTTTGAAACGTCTGCTGAAAAAGAAGAATCAGCAAATACTACTGAAAGTGCAATATTTGATTATCACTGCGAGGTAGGTTTATCATTTCCTGTTGGCAAGAGTTAGTTTATAATTCCGGATTTCCTAATTATTTAGTTAAGTATAAAATCTTAATCTACTCGCTTCTAAAAGTATTCTGAAAACAGTTTATATTTTTCAACTCTTCGTCTGAAAATATCAACACTAGTTTATTTTACTTAACTTAATTGTCTTTTCTTGGATGAGGACAATATTTATGGCCAGAACTGGGATTTTTTCACCCAAGATGATATTTATTCATGTATGCAGATTTCTTGATTTATTGGTCTCACATTAGGGCTTCAGAAAGGAAAACCCTTTGCAATCTTGTTTGAGGTAATCTTGGGTAAAGAAAATCTGCAGGAAAAGGGACGTTTGAAGGTGAGTAGTACTTTGTTAAGAGAGAGAAGGGTCTTTGGTAGAAATATAGAGATAACTGAATGAACCGATTTGGGGAGATCTGAAAGCCCATGAAGTATATTGAGTAGTCCATTATGAACAGAGTAGCGAATACAGTTTTATGGGGCAGAGAGAGTAACTGGAAAGGGATGCTTGCTGGAGGGTTCTAAAGGGCCCACTATATTTGACTTTATTCTTCAGGAAAGATGTCAGCTGTTTATAAGCAAGGACTTAGTGGATTTTGTAGTTCAAACCTGAAGTAGTTTTATTAATTCAGATTTTAAAGTTATATATTCACAAGTGTATGTTTAAAAGACAAATGATACTGCTTTTAAGGTATAGGTTGACAATGGGAAGATGTGTTGCAAACAGTGGACAGGGTTTAGGGAATATGAAAGCTAGGTTAAAGGCTGAGGAAAAGGCAGACACTGCATGTTTTAATGGTGGAAGTAATGGCACTGGTGACCAGGTGAATGTGAAAATGAGGCTGGAGGGAATTAGTCTATCCAGTTGTCCAAGTTAGAAACCTTTGTTCATAGAGAAGTTCAAGTAGGGACTTGTGGAAATCTATTTTGTTTGTAAGGTAGTAAACTCCAGGAGTTGGTGATGGACAGGGAGGCCTGGCATGCTGTGATTCATGGGGTCGCAAAGAGTTGGACACGACTGAGCGACTGAACTGAATTGAATCTAAAGTTGAGAAGATATTGTAGTATGAAATGCTCAACAGTGATTGCTGAGGGGAGGTAGGATTGTGAAGGGCAGTTATTCCTTTTAAATCTTTAGTTTCTAGATTTTCTGAAATCAGAAATAAAGACTTGGAATTCAGAAAGGAGTCATCACTTTATAGGTAATTCAGGAAGAAATGCCTGAAGAATGTTTAAAGAAATAGAGGTAGTCAGGAAGGAATGCCAAGGAAGATAATTTCAGGGAGAACTTGGTAGTAATCCTTTTGTAAAAATGCTTATCTGGTGGCTCAACGGCAGACAGTCTGCCAGCAAAGCATTATGCGAGGGTTTGATCTCTGGGTCCGGAAGATCACCTGCAGGAGAAAATGGCTACCCATTCCAGTATTCTTGCCTAGGAAATCCCATGGATAGAGGAGCCTGGTGGGGTACAGTCCCTCAGTCACAGAGTCAAACACGACTGAGTGACAGAGCATGCGTGCATTGATCAAATAAGATGGGGAATGAAAACAGATCATTCTTAGATTGTTGTCTTACAAAAGCTTCATTACTGTTTCAAAAAGCACTTGGACCCATATCTACAACTTATTTAAAAGGTTGAAAGCTTAATTGTGGTAATCACCTTACTGTGGACCAGAATTATTTCTTAATTGAGAACTACCAGTAATACCGGAGAAGGCAATGGCAAGCCACTCCAGTACTATTGCCTAGAAAATCCCGTGGATGGAGCAGCCTGGTAGGCTGCAGTCCGTGGGGTCGCTAAGGGTCGGACACGACTGAGCGACTTTACTTTCACTTTCCACTTTCACACATTGGAGAAGGAAATGGCAACCCACTCCAGTATTCTTGCCTGGAGAATCCCAGGGACGGGGGAGCCTGGTGGGCTTCCGTCTATGGGGTCACACAGAGTCGGACACGACTGAAGTGACTTAGCAGCAGCAGTAGCAGCAACCAGTAATACCAGTCTACTTAAATTACCGATAAACAGACATTTAGTTACTTGGTTTTAAGACTATTTTACCACTTGCTTTTTCTGTTTGTTTCTTCCTCCCTCCTCCTCTGACTTTTTAAAAATAATTTTAGACTGCTACCAATTGTGCTGAGTTAGGTAAAATAATGGAGATTGAAATTGCTCAGCTTTTATCTTTATTCAGAAGGGTAAAAGACAAGATACTAGAGCTTTGATTGCCTTGACATGAATTGTAGAAATGGATTTAAAGTAGAAGTGCTTTTTGTTTAACCTAATCTTTGTATTCTTTTTACTCTAGTAAGCAGTTTAGTATACGATACATAGGCTAAATACTAATATAGTAAATATTTACAAACAGATAAATGAGTGGGGGTGTTCACATTAAAACATGTTCTCATTGTACAGTTGTGAATTCCAGTTAAAAAGAGTGCAGCTAACGAAACAGATTTGGTAATGAAATAGACCACAGATTTTTTTGGTTTTAATTTAATTTTTATTGGAGTATAGTTGGTTTACAGTGTTACATTAGTTTCTTGCTGTACAGCAAAGTGAATCAGGCATATGTATATCCAGGCATATGTATACATATATCCACTCTTTGTTACAGATTCCCTCCCCATTTAAATCACCACAGAGCATTGAGTAGAGTTCCCTGTGCTATACAATGGGTTCTCTTTAGTTATCTATTTTGTATTCAACAAATAGTGTGTATATGTCAATCCCCATCTCCCAATTCATCTCACCTTCCCTACTCCCTTGGTAACCATAAGGTTACTCTCTACATATGAGAACCACGTTTAAGAGATGTTTGTTTTTTGTTGTTGTTTTTTATTTAAAGTGGTACATAATTAGGAATGAATAAATACTGAAGAGTGGGGTTGACCCTATAAAGTACCAAGAAAGAATAAGGTTTATAAGAAGTTTGAGTGGCATGTAAAGATAGACATGGATTGTTTTGGTGAGTATTTTGATCAGGATGGTTTAAGATGACAGAAGGAAAGCAAAGCTAGAAACATTAAAAGAAAAGTAAGCCCCCAGTGAATAAGATGACAAGGTAACTTGCTGGAGTGGGCTAGTAGTTAATGGAGAACCATGACCAGGAACTTTACATGTCTTGATTGATTTTCAAAGTCAGGTGTGCAAACTTTCGAGCTTGCTCTTCATATCAAAAGTCCAGGAGCTCAAAATAAAAAATTTTCAGTAAGATTTAACAGAGTATCTCGTGATAGCATAGTGATCAGTATGCAGAAATATAGATTGCATTATAAACATTAAAAGACTTTGAATAATGGACTGATTTTCAAAGGGGTCTCCACATATGTGCTGCCAGATTCTACCCTTCCATTTCAAGGTTTAGTAATAAGTAGTTAACGTGTATCGGAGAAGGCAATGGCAAGCCACTCCAGTACTATTGCCTAGAAAATCCCATGGATGGAGGAGTCTGGTATGCTGCAGTCCGTGGGGTCGCTAAGGGTCGGACATGACTGAGCGACTTCACTTTCACTTTTCACTTTCACACATTGGAGAAGGAAATGGCAACCCACTCCAGTGTTCTTGCCTGGAGAATCCCAGGGACGGGGGAGCCTGGTGGGCTGCCGTCTATGGGGTCACACAGAGTCAGACATGACTGAAGTGACTCAGCAGCAGCAGCAGCAGTTACGTGTATATTTATGTATAAGGATCATTCCAGGCTTTTTGTATGAAGTAACTAATCCTATTAGGTTAGTTTTTTCTTTAATAATAAATGATCAGTTATAAGAAATAGGAGAAGGAGAAAACCTGATTTTACTGATTTATTAAGAAGTAGTATAGAGGATTTTTTTTTCCTAGTTATATGAAGTTACTGAAGTTTTTTAGTCTACAGAATCAAGAAACATAGTAACTCAGCGCTGTCTGTATTGTATTATTGGTCACAGTACAATAAGAGAAGTAGTGGCATGTACCTCAGTGAATAATTATTTAGAACATATCCAGAACACAGCAGTTAGTCTGAAAAACGGTTACATTCAGAAAACTGAAAGCAGAGGAAGTTAAGGGAAGGTATGTTTAGATTAAGAAAACAGTCATTTTCTAAAACTGTTGAGATTGGGGTTTTTTTGGTAAGAGTTTATTTGAACATTTATTGATTTCAGTCGGGCAGTGGCAAACAGAAAGTTTTAAGGAGTGCTCCTACAATAGCAGGGGAGAAGACTTAAAGAGAAAAAGTGGAAGCAGTGATATTATTGTCTGTAGCTTGAAGCCCAGTTGTCTGTGATTAGGTGACCTTGGTTTATTTTTGTTTTTTAATTTTTATTGGAGTATAATTGCTTTACAGTATTTCAGTTCAGTTCAGTTGCTCAGTGTCCGACTCTTTGCGACCCCATGAACCACAGCACACCAGGCCTCCTTGTCCATCACCAACTCCCGGAGTTCACTCAAACTCATGTCCGTCAAGTCGGTGATGCCATCCAGCCATCTTATTCTCTGTCATCCCCGTCTCCTCCTGCCCCCAATCCCTCCTAGCATCAGACTCTTTTCCTGTGAGTCAACTCGTCGCATGAGGTGGCCAAAGTATTGGAGTTTCAGCTTTAGCATCAGTCCTTCCAATGAACACCCAGGACTGATCTCCTTTAGAATGGACTGGTTGGATCTCCTTGCAGTCCAAGGGACTCTCAAGAGTCTTCTCCAGCACCACAGTTCAAAAGCATCAATTCTTCGGCGCTCAGCTTTCTTCACAGTCCAACTCTCACATCCATACATGACCACGGGAAAAACCATAGCCTTGACTAGACAGACCTTGGTTGGCAAAGTAATGTCTGCTTTTTAATATACTATCAAGGTTGGTCATAACTTTCCTTCCAAGGAGTAAGCGTCTTTTAATTTCATGGCTGCAGTCAGCATCCGCAGTGATTTTGGAGCCCAAAAAAATAAAGTCTGACACTGTTTCCCCATCTATTTCCCATGAAGTGATGGGACCAGATGCCATGATCTTTGTTTTCTGAATGTTGAGCTTCAAGCCAACCTTTTCACTTTCCTCTTTCACTTTCATTACAATGTTTAGATTTGTTATATGGCAAAGTGAATCAGCTATATATTTAGAAATATCCCCTCTTGGATTTCCTTACCATTTAGGTCACTACAGAACACCAAGTAGAGTTTTCTCATTAGTTACCTATTTTATACATAATATCAATAGTGTAAATGTGTCAATTGCAGTCTCCAATTCATCTGGCTCCTTTCCACCTTGGGAAAGGACTACCTTTTCTAAACTAACTCCTTTTCAGTGAGAGCCAAGCAGACTAGGTTAGGAAAAATAGAAACAACTCAAGAAATGTGAAAAGAAGAAAATGTCTAACCTTGGACTTGGTGATATTTGTTTGTTGTGTTCACTATACAAGTAGAACCTCGAACAGCACTGCTGCATTGTAGGCACTTACCATGGTTTAGTGCATAAAGCAGTGGTTAGGAATGGGAGTGGTGGAGTGAGGGTTGAGTATTGGGTTCTGTTCCCATTTACCAATTTTACCTCTGTGCCCTTAAAACACCATCTAAGTATTTTCTTGTCTCTGAGTATTAAAGTAGATTTTCATGGTTTTTTCCTTTTTAAAATACCAGTTGAAATCATGTAAATATTTTTTGCCTTTATATAAATTACTGTGACTTATTGACCCATTGTTAAACTTCAGGTTGTTTTCTAGAAATTTGTTATTAAAACATTTTAGTGAACACATTTGTGCGTAAAGCCATGTCCGCATTTCCTCAGATAGGTTTCCTGCAGTAGAATTATTAAGGGAAACACCCCCATGTTTTGGTACATGTGGTTAAATTGTATTGCAGAAAGATTGCACCAGTTTACCACCATGAAAAAATATTAATGTGTTCTTAACCTACTTTCTCAATATTTTTAAATCTTTTCTTTGGTAGTTTGATAAATGAATAATTTGCTTTATCTAAATATTTGCTTGCCACAATTGAAGCTTATATATTTTGTCTTTAATGAATAATCTTTTAAGACTAATTTATTTGTCTTCCACAGTTCAGCAAATGAGTGCTTACTATGTGCTAAACACTGTGCAACACTGGAGATTTAGCTTTGAACAAAAAGTACCTGTTCTCATGAAGCTTATATTCTAGTAGTTTAATTCTTAACTGATTTGCTTAAATTCTTTAACGGTACATATACATATTTACATGTGGTTTTGTTCTCTTTAGGTTTGAGTATAAAAGTTTATACTTTTTCCATAATTGAACATCGATTCTTTCCTTGCACCTTTTTCTTTTGACTTGAAATCTAGAAAGTCCCCTTTCCAGAATCTATAAATACATGCGTTTTTATTTAATATTTGTTAAGACATTTAACACAGTTCATCTGAAATATACTTTTTGTATGCTATGAGTTGAGCAACTGTAGATTTTTCCACCTATTTTTTAAAAAAGCCAAATAACATTTATATACTGGTTCATTCCTCCCACCACCACCTCCTTTTTTTTGTTGTCTTTAATTTTTTATAAACAAGTATCTGTTGTTGAGCTACCTGCTTTTTCCATTGAATTTCTTTTTTTATGTAATTTTTTGGTTTTATATGTTTTTTCCTTTTTAAAAGACCTACCATTTTGTCTAATGGTGTTTTCTTTAAAGTTTTGTTGATGCTTGTTTAAAAAAGAATTTAAGTATACTATTAGGAATTTTATTAAGGGTTAACGTACTGTCTTATCTAAAGTTGCTTGAATAATACATGGTTTTCCATTTTTAAAAAGTAGTTTTCAAATTGGATAAAGGGTCAAGAAGAAAACTAAGATACTACGAGAAAAGAGAGGTTCTGTTTCAATTCTGTTTGGATGTGCACATCCAAAAGTGTGATGAGACTCAAGCAATACAGCCTAAATTCCAGTACCCTCCCTGGGGAACAGTTTAGTCTTAGAAGGAAATGACAGCTGTAATCCCTTCTGATTCTGGTTCACTTTCCCTTAGGGTGAGAAAAATGAGTTACTACCTCCTACGTTTAGCTAGACTGCTGGGACTGGAGATGTGGTTTTTGCAGCTTGCTAGCCTGGGTATTACAGATCATATCATTGCATTCTTACTTGAATGGTTAGAACTATAGTCTAAACATGAAAAAAGCAGAGATTGAAAGTCATGATCTAAGTCAGTGATGGTGAAATAGTGGTTTTCAAATTAATTTGAAAATGTACATGTGTATATTTTTATAAATTGTGTGATTATACTTGAATTACAAAGCAGTGGTACAAATAGGACAGAGATAAAATAAGCAGTATTATAAAAGTAGTTTACCTGTTAACAGAAACTTTCCAGCTTCACTCAAAATACATATCTGGATGCTTAGTTTTGCAAGTGTTTAACTTGAAAACTTTATACTGTCATGAATTAATATCTAAGGCACAGTATGGATTTTGTGTTTCATCACTACTATTGCTGGCATAGTCTTCATCTTAGTTTTTTGTGAGACTTGTCAGATCTCATTAATGGTAATTTATTTCATAATGTGGAAGTACAAGAACTAATGCTCAGATTAGAAGTTTGGGCTCCCAGTATTCTTCCTTTGCTTGCTTTATTAGCATTATCTTCTATCTAAGATTCTTCTCTAGGAATCTTTCTCAACACTTTTTCTATTTGTGAGGGCAGTTTAATTAAACTAGATAACTAAATTTGTATGTGCACTTAGTTGGGGAAATGTAAATTTAATATGCTGAAAGTAAATAAATGAGGGCTTCACTGTCAAGTCTCTTGTGAGGCTCTCCACTCTTAACCTCAGAATACTTTATATTTGACCTGTAATATGATCTGACAAAGCAATTTAGCAAAGCCTTTTCTATAAATACATAATAACCATTTAAAAAGCTAATTGTTATCTCTGGACAAAATACATTTATTCTAGTTAAGATTTGTTCTTCCTACACACCATTGAATTATCCTGTGTATAACTTTCTTTAGAGAGACAAATGATTGAGAATATTGGATTCTGTGTGAAGTTGTGAGATATTTTGAAGACTTTGGGCTCAATTGTCTCACTGTAGCAACCGCCAGAGTCCTTACAGCATCTTAAAAATTGTAAATGTTGTGGATTAGGGATTAAGTAAGTGCTTTTTAAAATGCATTTCAGTTTGACCTTTTAATGTTAATGCTATAATATATTTTGTTGATAGAAATCTGGTTAAATGATTTCTATTTTGCCAAAGTGACCTAATAGTAAAGGTACACAGGTTGACTATCAAATGTGTGTTAAATTGTTATTGATGATAGTTATAAACATTGTGTTATGTTATCACAGCTGTTTGAGATGGAGAACGTTTTTACTGTGTCATCTGATCCTCATGCCCCTCCTGCAGCCCCTCCTTCACTTTCTTTACCTTTATCTTCATCTTCTACCTCATCTGGGACTAAAAAACAAAAGAGGACCCCCACGTATCAGAGATCTGTAAGTCAGGGAAGCAGTCACCCCAGCTTTTTTCTTTAAGAGCATGACTAAGAAGCATCACTCAGTTTGATTGAAATACCCTGCAAACTCACTTTCTAACTTCCCTAAGCATTTCCTTCACCTTGAATCTTGAAAGGTAAGTTTAGTAGTTTAGGGTTTGCTACTCAGAGGATGTCCAGGAATCAAAAGCATTGGTATTCCCTTGGGAACTTGTTAGAAGTAGATAATCTCAAACCCCTGCCAGTGAGTCAAATTTTGTATTTTAACCAGATACCAGATAAGTTAACCAGTCACTGGGTAACTTCACTTTGACATGCCCTAGTTTAGAGTCTATATTGTGCATATGGTTTTGAATCCTCTGTCATTTGACTTTTGCAAGTCATTTAATCTCAGTGTCTATTTCATCATTAGTAAAATGGGGACAGTATTACATTCTCCTGGGCTTTTGTAAAAATTAAATGAGTTAATACACATCCAACACAAAACAGTGTCTACCATGAAAGAACTGGCACTAACCACCTATAGATGTGATGGCTTTGTTTTGCATGAATTGGCTATCCCACACAGTGTTTAACTACTTGAAACTTGGGTGTATCTTTCTATAATTTCAGTGGTCTTTTTTTTCCTAATGAAAAATAATCATATTAATGCCCAACGTCAAACAAGTGAAAATGCTCATGAGTCAAATTTTCAATGAAAAGGTCTAAAACTAGTTGTAAAGATGTGGGTATGTTGCTATGGTAGATCAGTGCTAGACCTAACGTTCCCTAGGGATTTTGTCCTGTGTCATGCTTCACTTAAATAAAATGAAATACCCGCTGTGATGGACAGTATCTGATGATTAAATAGGTCCCAATGCATTGCATTTAAATAGCCCCTCTTTTACTAAAGAATGTTTTATTTTGCTTTATCTAATCATAGAAACAAATGACAGTATTTGGAGATTTCATCAGTGTCTGAAACAAATGAAAAGATTTCTTTTAATTGTGCCTGTGATGTGATTGATTATTTTTAGGATTGAAGAGCTTTTGTTGTCTTGGAGTTCTTAGAAAACTCTTGTCTAACTCACTGTTTTCATTTGTCTTCCATTTAAAGACCTGAGCATGCATGCATTTTCTAGTTTGAAATAAGGATTACATAGAAGATTTCTTTTATTCTTTTTACTAACTTAAGTAATTGCCTTCAAGATGCATGGCTTACCAAATAGCATCAAGGTTTCTATTTATCTTTCAAAATTAGTATTAATAAATTCCTTAATGATATGTCCTGGTAGTTTGGTTTCCCATCTCTTGAATATTAGTTACCTTTGTCCTGATGTTGTTGTTTTAGTAATTAAAGGCAGCTTTTACTTATGTGGTTGCTTTGTCTTAATATTTAAACTCCAGGAATTTGATTTGTGGGAAGTGAAAATCCTACCATAAATTGGGACAGTTCCTGAAAATAATTTGAATTACTTCCTCTGAAATGTTTTATTTGCTAAATTACCATTTCAGTAATAAAAACACATTATCTTCCCTTTACTTGTATTACCTTTATTTTCTCTGCCTTTTCATATTAAAAGTTTGGTGATTTGTTAATCAGACTTAGTATGCTACAGAGATAATGTACAGATCTGTATGTATTGAGTTCTTTCTCTTTTTAAAACAGATGAGCTTTGATCCAAACCTTCTCCACAACAATGGACATAATGGGTACCCCAATGGTACTTCAGCAGCACTGCGTGAAACTGGGGTTATTGAAAAACTGCTAACCTCTTATGGATTTATTCAGTGTTCAGAACGTCAAGCTAGACTTTTCTTCCACTGTTCACAGTATAATGGCAACCTGCAGGACTTAAAAGTAGGAGGTAATTTATCGGTTCTTCTTTTTATAAAACTGATCCCAAATTTTTCGTGCATATCAGCTTTTTCCTGACAGTGCTATGGTTTTGTCTTTTTCATTGTATCAATTACAGAAGTTTGTCTATATAAATCAGCAGAATCCTGATTTTGCTTGTGGTGGTAATCTTTTTGAGGGATGAAACTAATTAAGTAAAAGATACCTTTGAATATTTTTTAAGTAAATACTTGGTAGATTTGTTACTCCCCTAATAATGATTGTTTGGCTATTAGGTTTTAAGCCAGTAAATATTAAACTTTTATAATGTTAATTTTAATTGTTTTGCCAGGTCCTAGTTTGTGTAGTAGCTGGAAAAAAAGTAACTCTTATGATGTCACCATTGGACTATATGGAAATTCATTCTGGCTGACACCATAAAAATTACTTTCATGTATAGAAAAAGTGTGGCTTATTAAAGGACTGAAGTTACAAGGTCTCCGTGTGTTTTAAAATATCTTTGAGAAAAAAGTCAGAGCAATAGTTAACTCATTACTGACCGAGGGATTTTTGCAGAAACCAGTGTCTGATATTTTTATCTTGACTGGCCAGAAGTTAATTCTGTTATTTCACTAACACTTTTGTGGGTTATTATGTTCAGTAGTTAACACCTGACACACCTGTAAAGGCTTCTCCAGCACCATGAGTTTCACTGTCACTTTCTGTATCAGAATCGGTCACTAAGGATTTTTGTGTTTTTGTTGGTCTGATAGTCACATCGTCTGAACTATATTTTGAAGAACTGTCTTCTGAGCTACTAGTATGTATGTCTCTCAGATAGTGAGAGAAAAATCTGTAAAATTCACCAAAAAATTCTTCACTCAAAATTTTGCAGTGTCATTTAAAAAATTTTTACGGTGATAAACTTGCATTTATAATAGACACAGGGTTGGCACAAAAAGAGAACAAAATGAATGATAAGGACAGTCGTAACTTGTGTAATGAACCTGTGATAAATTTTAAAATCTAATGACTTTGAACAGTGATGCTGGTTATCTTTCTCTAAAAATGTATTGATATGTCTCTGGTCAATAATGTGTTAACGTGAATATTTGGTATTCCAAACATTGTACAAGAGTGTTATATTGGTTAATCCTCATTTTACAGATGAAGTAACTGAGGGTATAGAGGGATTTTAAGAGGGGGAGAAAGCTTGCCAAATCACCTCATCATTACGTTGCACCATTTGTAGTATGTGTGCGTGGCATGAAAACTAAGACTGAGATATGACTAACTTAGTCTAAAGCGGCGGTTCTGAAACATCTGTGTGTATCAGAGTTACCTACAAGGCTTGTTAAAACAGATGGCTGTACCTGATGCCCAGAGTCTGTTTCTGAGCGAGTGTGGAGTGGGCCCTGAGAACTTTACATGTCTGCTGTGCTTCAGGTTGATGCTGCTGCTGCTTCCATTAGTCCAGGGACTACACTGAGAGAAAAAACTCAAATGCAGCATTAAGTTTAACTTTAAAGTGAGATACCATTTTACCAAAATTAGTTCAACAAATACAACACTGTTTATTTTAGATGATGTTGAATTTGAAGTATCATCTGACCGGCGGACTGGGAAACCCATTGCTGTTAAACTGGTGAAGATAAAACAAGAAATCCTCCCTGAAGAACGAATTAATGGACAAGTTAGTGACTTTGATGCTTTATATTCTCTTAGGGCCCTGAATTTGCTTATCTTTCACATTAGAAAAGGAAGATTCACCCCATCTCCTCAGTTTGCACGCAAGAGAGCTATAGTATATAAAAGTTACTATTTTAAAATTATATCAGAAGCACTGGCATTTCTTGACCTGAAATAAAAATTTGGTCAAGAGTCATTTGGGTTTTTACATATAACCCTAAGTCTATACTTACAGTCAGTTTATGTACTGTAAGTTTGAAACTTGGCAGCATGACATCCTCTGTGGATCATATTAAAATGCATCCCTTTGTATAGTATAGAGGATATTAAAATTCAGTTTATATTGCACAGTGCTGCTCCTGAAATGATTAGCAATGGAAATTTTTTTTTTTTTGACTGGTAGGTTGTGTGCGCTGTTCCTCACAACTTAGAGAGTAAATCTCCAGCTGCCCCGGGTCAGAGTCCAACAGGGAGTGTATGCTACGAACGTAATGGGGTAAACTTGTGTATTTTTCTTAAACCTTTGCCTGATCCACCATGTGATCTATAAGCGTACTTTAAAATTCAAAATAGAAAACGTAAGCTGCAGTTGATTAAAAATCAGTTTTAAATTTGGTTTCAAAGAGGCTTTGAGTGCAGCATAATAAAAAACTTTAAAAAGAAAAAAAAAATCCATAGGACTTCCAAGTGTCTTAGCTTGCCCAAGTGTGACCTTAGTTAGAACATTAAGGTAAAATGCTTCTTTTACTTACTTTTTGGGGGGGTTGTGGGAAGGGATCTTTTTTCTGGTTCCTTTTAAGCACTAACTCCAGCTTTTTTGTTTGGAATGCCTTATATAAAAATTGTTTTTTTGAAATGTAACTACAGCCTCTGGGCAAATGCTTCCACGTGTTTAAGCTTTTTGAAGTTGGATTGCTGCTCAGCTGTGGACTCGCAGAAGTCATCAGCACCTTGGAGGGAAAGTGTGTTTATATGAATAAGTTAATGTACTTGTCAAAAAGTCATTTAATTTTAAAAGATTTGGTTTTAAATGCCAGTTTAAGAAGTATTTAACAAAGTAAATCACATTATACAGTGAACATGCATCCTGCAATATAGTAATAATAACTTGTTAATTCACAGGAAGTGTTTTATCTGACTTACACCCCTGAAGATGTTGAAGGGAATGTTCAGCTGGAAACTGGAGATAAAATAAACTTTGTAATTGATAACAATAAACAGTAAGTTCTTTTCTCCCGTTTAAGTGGATTTTTTCTTTTTGCAGTAAGAAGTTTGAAGTGAGTCAAAAACCTGACTTGTAAATCTGGATAATTTTCATGATCTTTTAAATTTTTATTCATCAGCTAAACATTTGAGCATCAGTTCTATGATAAGCACTATGAGCATGTCAGAAATAGGAGGATAATTAAAACATGATCAGAACTTTCAAGGATCTCTACTGGAGATCAATGAAAGTTTTGCCAAACAGCAGTGCTCGAGGCACACTTTGAGATGAGGAGTCACTAGGGAAATGAGAAAAACATTCTGGGTAGAGGAAGTAGTGTTTGGGCAAAATCGCCAAAAACTTGAGTTGATTGAATTGACTGGATCATAGAAAGATGAAGTTTGAACTTTATTCATTAGTAACAGGAATCTTTGAAGGATTTTAATTGGGGAAGTATGGTTTCAGTTGTTGGAAGTGGTGGGGATGGTAGGCTTTTGGAGAGTAGGGATGCTCTAGACAAGAGGCAGAGAGATGAGAGTTAATATGAAAGATAAGGGTCTAATATGATGGCCCAGTGGTGGTAGGGTATAGAACTCAAATCACATAAGAGAAAAAAAAAATCACCAAGTTTAATAATTTGATGGAGGTGTATATTAGATCTAAGGGAAGAGGAGTCCCAAATGGCATTTTTCTTGCTTGGGCTACTGCACAGCCAATGATACCAGTAACTGGACTTAGGAGGTACAGCAGAAAGATTAAGGGTAGGAGGAGAATTATGGTTATTTTGGCATTTTTAATTTGAGCTGTCTATGGGTGAAGATATTAAATGTGTAGTTGTATGTATAGATCAGAACAAACTAGTGACAGGCAAGAGATAGAGCTGTTGAATTCCTTGGCATAAGCAGTTAAGGAAAGTGTAGTTAAGAAAGCCCAGGGATGGTTATTTTTACTTTAGACTGGAAAAGATAGATACAAGCACAAAGGGAGCTTAAAAATAGGAGAAATTGCTGGGAATGGACTTTCAATGGCAGTACAGAATAAAGTTCCAACAGTGTATGCAGAATTATTAACCTTGAGCTTTACCTCTTGTAAGACTAGAAGAAATCTGATTGAGTTACAGGTATGGATATTAGTAGTTCTAGTCTGAGGCCTTGAATTAATCTTAAGTAGGAAATTAGGGAATAGGGCTTGAGGTGAATGGGGAGCCAATGAAAGGGCTTTAAATAAAGTCTTGAATGTGCTAAGCTCTTGTACTAAATATTTATGTTCAGTTGTTAATCCTCAGAACAGCCTTACCTGATAAGTCTTCCATGTGTAAAGTGAGGTAGGTTCTCCTAAAGTAACTTGCCTAAAGTCACACAGCTTTTAAGTTGACATTTCAGTCCCAAATCTGGCTCTAAATAAGACCTTTTCACTGTAGTGAGTTGCGAAAGCACATAGGATTTTTCCAGCTCTTGTATTAGTCTGTTAAGTTTCTGAAATAAAAAGCACAATTGGGCTACACTTTGTCCATGAAGAATTAAGGGAAGTAATAGACCAATAGCTTGGTCTGAAGATCTTAAAAACACCAACAACAAATACTCTTTCATCTTAGACAGTTTGTGCCATCTTTAAGGGCTTCCTGGTAGCTCAGACGGTAAAGAATCTTCCTATAATGCAAGAGACCTGGATTCTATCCCTGGGTTGGGAAGATCTCCTGGAGAAGGGAGTGGTTACCCATTCCAATATTCTTGCCTGGAGAATTCCACGGACAGAGGAACCTGGTGGGCTACAGTCAGTAGGGTCACTATCAGATTTACATGCTGCTGCTCAAAGATGGGGACAGTTTAGCAACATATGACATCTCTCTGTTCAGTGGAGGTGAATGTCACTTTTTTAAAGCATAGCAGTTATCTCCTATAATCACTGCATATACTCAATTCTGTGTTGTATAATTGATGGAATAGCTACTAAATTCAGTGTTCATTGCAAACAGGACCGTCTCTTATTTATCTCTGTTTCCCCATATGTTTGTTTGAAGTACATAATTCCTACTCAGTGTTTATTCACGTAATGGCCTTTCTAAAACCTTAGCATTCCCCATCTGGTGGCAACCAATTTGTGGACTTATTTTCAACAGCCCAAAACAAAAACGGTTATATATAAATGTGCCCAGTTTAAAAAGCTAGGAAATTTGTGCGAAAGTCCTTTGCTTGTGAAGCTGTATGAAAAGGATTGTGTATTAGAAAATCTTATGTTAGTGATGATGCAGAAGTCTTGAGGGCTTAGAAAACTGTTGTTTCTCTAGAGTCATCAAATCTAACCAAATCAGTGCATTTTCCACCCCTCTTTGTTCCCCACCATCCCCACCTGATTCTCTTTTTTTCCAGTACTGGTGCTGTAAGTGCTCGTAATATAATGCTGTTGAAAAAGAAACAAGCTCGCTATCAGGGAGTAGTTTGTGCCATGAAAGTAAGTGTCATCAAATTTGACAAACTACAGTTGTTTTCCTTGGCTGTGTTAAGTCTTTCAAACCGAAGTCTTTTGTTTTTCCTCTGTCTTTCCTTTAAAAAATATTAACTTCAAAAGCAATCTGGTTACTAATTATATTCTTTAAAATGGTCATTTAATTAGTATTAATATTAGACTTTACCAAATAATAATGTTGCCACTGAAAAGGCTTCTTAATTGTAAATTGAAATCATAAATATATATGCTGAATAGTGCATAATATTCCTGCTGTTTTTTTCATATTTGTTTGCCTCTAGGAGGCGTTTGGCTTTATTGAAAGAGGCGATATTGTAAAGGAGATATTCTTTCACTATAGTGAATTTAAGGGTGACTTAGAATCCTTACAGCCTGGAGATGACGTGGAGTTCACAATCAAGGACCGAAATGTAAGATAGTTAAATAACTTATCTTTGACCTTCTTTTAAGATAAGTAGTTAAAATTTATGAAACACTTAAAATGACATGTGTGCCCCCTTTGCTCCCTTCTGATTTAGGGTAAAGAAGTTGCAACAGATGTCAGACTATTGCCTCAAGGAACAGTCATTTTTGAAGATATCAGCATTGAACATTTTGAAGGAACTGTAACCAAAGTTATCCCCAAAGTACCCAGTAAAAACCAGGTAAATAGTCTTTTTTCAGGAGAGGCATCTTTTGCCTCATCAGAAATAGAGTAATATGGTGTGGTATACAAAAGTTTTATTATATTCAATTAATGTAATTTTTTGATAAGTATTGAGTATTTAATGTGTAGAATTAAACTAAATAGGAAACCATTGGTACATTCATGAATTTGTTTGTTTGTTTTAACTGGGTGATATGGAGAAAGGGACCAAAAAAAAAAAAAAATGCTGGTTAAATGGGGGAAACAATTCATGTTGTGTGCTTGGGCCCCAGGTGGGCTTTTTTGTATGTATGGGATCTGGGGGGAGTGAAGAGATGAGACCAGTGGTATCATTGTGAAGGAAATATAAAACACAAGAGATTGAATTTTTTTTCCTTAAAGAAAATCTCTCAGTATCAGAGTGCAGGATCTTAACTGCAGTAACATGACTTCATGGTTGTGTCGTGTGACCACAGAACCCCAAAGCTTTCAAATTGAACATAGGTTTTCAACACCTTTTTTTCCTTTAGGGAATTATCTGTTATAAATAACATGGGTTTACTGTGTGTTCTTCTTGTTTGACTTAGAACTAGGAAGGATGAGAAATCTCCAACTAAAATAGTTTTTCCTTCTCATCAGAATGACCCATTGCCAGGACGCATCAAAGTTGATTTTGTGATTCCTAAAGAACTTCCCTTTGGAGACAAAGATACAAAATCCAAGGTGACCCTGTTGGAAGGTGACCACGTTAGGTTTAATATATCAACAGACCGTCGTGACAAATTAGAACGAGCAACCAACATAGAAGTTCTATCAAATACATTTCAGTTCACTAATGAAGCCAGAGAGATGGTAAGTGTTAGACATTATTAGATTCCTTTCCAATGTGGAAGGTAGGTGGGACAATGTTATATGTAAGTTTGTAATATGGTATTGAAGCATGACAGTATTGGGTCGTTACCTTATTAAGGTGATTAAGAATATAGACATTGAATCAATCTTGGTTTGACACCTAACTCTCCCAGTTACCTTGAAATAGATGTGAGAAGGTTTTAGAATGGAAATCTGAAGAGGATGATTTCTAAGGTCTTCTGAGAGTCAGTGCTTCTCTGGCCCTTAAATATGAAGACTGAGTTGATTTAAGTTCATCATTGTAGAAAGTAGATTTTTTCCAGATTGTTCCATAAAATGCTCCACAAAGTAGGTTTTGTTTTTACAGTAGGATTTGCAATATTTTATTAGTGAATATATGTCTGGAAATGATGTATGGCAGTGTTGCCCAATCATATTTTTAAAAGTTCAACTTTCCCGAATTAGTTTTATCAGATGTAGTATACATTTGGTGCTGTTCAGTGTTAATAGCTACAGCAGGGCAGTGGACTGGTCCTTAGCCTGTTAGGAACCAGCCTGCACAGCAGGGAAGCCCTCGAAGCTTCATCTGCTGCTCTCCATTGCTCGAATTACAGCCTGAACCCCCTCCCTACCCCCCACCTCTGGATCCTTGGAAGAGTTGTCTTCCATGAAATGGATCCCTGGTGCCAAAAATGTTGGGGACTGCTGATCTGTAATATTTTCCAGTGTTGTCAATAGGACTGGATATGTTCAATGAAAATTGAAGTTTCTTTAGACTTTTTTTAACCATTAGGAGAGCTGACCTTGTTTGACATTTGCAGTGTTTTAAAAAAAAAGTTTCTTAGATCTGTTTTGCTTTACAGTATGGAAAACATTGTTGAATAGCTTGGTTGTCATCAGAATTTAGCAAGGATTAAATGTCAGATGTAGCTTAGGCTATATTCAAAACTGATTATAGAATAATCATCTCTGTAATATGTAAATATGCAATATGTAAGTCATTGCTGTGTTGATAATAACTGTGTTTCAGTAACTATTCATGTACCTGTCATGTCCAGTTATTCTGGATATAAGGCCCTTACAGAGCTGATAATTTTAATATGAAGGAAGAAAAACATGAGGATGGAACTTTATGTAGTTTATTTTTCAAACCTAAATCTTAAGTCCTCCTGTGCCTAAACTCAAAAGATTTTTGAAACTGAGATTATAAAGTTGCCTTTAGTTGACTTTTGAGGTATTTGAAGTATTGTTCCGTAGATTTTTAATTTCTGGAAGTTACGGTGTCATAAAGCTTGGGCATTATTTGGAATCCATTATTTGCCACTTAGTAGCTATGTGCTTTCAGAGAAGGCAATGGCAAGCCACTCCAGGACTCTTGCCTAGAAAATCCCATGGATGGAGGAGCCTGGTGGGCTGCAGTCCATGGGGTTGCTACTAGTCAGACACGACTGAGTGACTTCACTTTCACTTTTCACTTTCATGCATTGGAGAAGGAAATGTCAACTCACTCCAGTGTTCTTGGCCTGGAGAATCCCAGGGACGGGGGAGCCTGGTGGGCTGCCGTCTGTGGGGTTGCACAGAGTCGGACACGAGTGAAGTGACTTAGCAGCAGCAGTAGCTATGTGCTTTGGGCAAATTGCTTAACCTCTTTCAACTTCAGTTTCCTCATCTTATAAAACAATATTTTTGACAATTGAAAATTAAATGGAATATGCTGCATACATTTACTTCAGAAATAATTTTTCTACTGTTTATTGGCCAAAGAGTAGCATCTGGGGAGTCTCAGTTGCTTAGAGATTATTTTATTGAAATCAGTGAATTTGTATTTAAATGGAAATTGTTAAATGTGGATACAAGATTTGGATATTCAATTACTAACAGATTTAATGTGATGATACTTCCAAACTTGAATGTTGTCTTGACAGTCTTCACAGCTGGTATTATTTTGGTTTCAGGGTGTAATTGCTGCCATGAGAGATGGTTTTGGTTTCATCAAGTGTGTGGATCGTGATGCTCGTATGTTCTTCCACTTCAGTGAAATTCTGGATGGGAACCAGCTTCATATTGCAGATGAAGTAGAGTTTACTGTGGTTCCTGTGAGTAGTTTTTGAGAAAAGTATGAGAGGTTTTCTTGGTCCTCCCTTTTTCAGCTTTAAGTTACCTTTTTTTTCTTTTATCATTCATAGGATATGCTCTCTGCCCAAAGAAATCATGCTATTAGGATTAAAAAGCTTCCCAAGGGCACGGTTTCGTTCCACTCCCATTCAGATCATCGTTTTCTGGGCACTGTAGAAAAAGAGGCCACTTTTTCGAATCCTAAAACCACTAGCCCAAATAAAGGCAAAGAAAAGGTAAGTTTTAATCAAAATGATTTTTGCAGTTTGTCTCTTCTCTTTAAAGGAAACCACTGTTCACACAGTAAAGGAGTGTTATGTCTTTCAGAATTCCCTATAATATGAACAGTGAATCCATCTAAAGCAAAGTTTTTAATGTCAGCAATATTAACATCTTGAGCTGGATAATTCTTTGGGTAGGAGGAGGTGGGTAGTTGTTCTTTGCGTTTGGGGATGTTTAGCCGCATCCCTCTCTGGCTTTTACTCACTAGAGGCCAGTATCTTTTCTCCCCCTCTGTGACAGCCAGACATGTCTCCAAAATCTGGCAAATGTCTCCTGATCACTCCCAATTTAGAACCACTCATCTGAAATGATAGTGCTTGTCATCCAAGAAATTTAAAACTTTGAAATTTTGGTAGACTCAATTCACACATTGGAACTCCCCATTTTTTAAAAATCCCACTGAATCTAAATATGAAGCTATCCATAAGATTATTTTTGCTCTTAAGTAACAGATTAAGAATTGTATAGAAACAGGTTAATTCAAACAATTTTAAATGCTGCTATAAAAGGTCAGTAAGGGATCTTTGTCAAAAATTAAGTCTTAAACTGGCAGCATCTAGGACAGTTTCACTAAGGACATTGACATTTAATAGATGGAGATAAATGAGGAAAGGATATTCCTCATGGAGTAGAGGTACAGATGAGAAAGTCTCAAGGTTTCTTTATAAAGCACTAATTAGTTTAACAGGAAGATAGGACTTTTTCTTTGGGGGAAGTGATTTCTGATTGGCTGTGAAAACTATCATAGACATGTTGTCATTAAGTTCTGACAACGTTAGCATTAGGATGAGACTTTAAAACCAAATTATAGCAGATTGAGTTGGCCTTGAGTTAAGGTAAGACCATATTTTTATTCATATGAAAAATAGGTATTTTAGAGAACCCTAGTGAAGAAATTTCTGCCAGTTCTCTGGCTCAGAATTCTGTAATAACTGATACTGTTTTTTCAGTTCTTGATTCTTTTCATTGTTTTCTGTCTAGGAGGCTGAGGATGGCATTATTGCTTATGATGATTGTGGGGTGAAATTGACTATTGCTTTTCAAGCCAAGGATGTGGAAGGATCTACTTCTCCTCAGATAGGAGACAAGGCAAGATAATTCTTACTGGAGAAAGGAGAGGGAGGGAGAGTTAAAGGTTATCATCTTAATCTTAAATCCTGAAAAAATGGTTTCTTTAAATTTTATCAAGTTTTGCTACAATTTTTTTTGTGCTTACAAGTTTAATATATGAACATCTTCCTATTTAAAGCAGTTTATTCAATTAGAATAGGGTCTAGCAAGATTCTTGAGGAGTTAGTGTTTAAGCATTAGATATGTCAAAAGAATTACCTTATTTAAAATAAATAATATTGGTAAGAAAGTTAAAACAGTCACTGAAACATCAAAGTAAAATCATACCAAAGGTTTTTACATTGCAGTTAATTTTTGTTGTAGTTGGTTGGAATGTCTGGTTTTCTAATTGCCTCCTTTAGAGAAATTGAGATCTGTAAGGAATACACACTGGAGAGCAACAGCTTGATCCTTGTGAAAAATGGAATGAGAAATAGAAGTAATAGTTCTGGTGGAAATCTGTTCCATCAAATTATTTATACGGAATATTTAAGTGGAAAGAAAGGTCTGGGGGAGTTGTCATTTCCACTTAGTGTGGAAGTGTCATAGTAAGCATCCTTATTTTTCACAGGTTGAATTTAGTATTAGTGACAAACAGAGGCCTGGACAGCAGATTGCAACTTGTGTGCGACTCTTAGGTCGTAATTCGAACTCCAAGAGGCTCTTGGGTTATGTGGCAACTTTGAAGGATAATTTTGGATTTATTGAAACAGCCAATCATGATAAGGAAATCTTTTTCCATTACAGGTAAGGATTGCCTTTTAGGAACTTGGAGCTTCCATTCTTTGGTTTGGGAGTCAAAAATATTAACATTGGGTGGTTATGTATTCATATTGGTAAAATTTTGGCAGTATAGAAAGTTAATTATCTACCTCTATATAGAAAACATGTGGTCAAAAGACATAGGAAGACCTGTATCTGCTTTGAACATTGTGTAGGACCCTGTCTACTTCAGTAAAAGAATTCTGTTTTATATGTTGCTATCAGAATTGTGTATTTGATTTGGTATTATATCATAGTGGTTAGCCATAGTCCATAGCATGGACTCTTAGAACCATACAGTTTCAGTTTGAATCCAGGCTCTGCCACTTAATAGCTATGTAACTTTTATTATCTTTTTATTGAATGAAAATAACCTCCTAGCATCGTAGTTTCATTATCTTGAATCTGGGGATAATGGTACCTCTTCATAGGATATTCTTGAAGATCGTATGAGTCAGTGCTTAAAACCATATCCAGTTTGTAAGCACATCATGAATATTATAATAGAAGAAATAAAGGCTGCTTGCTCCCGTTGATGTTTGTGGTAAATATTTATTCAAATGTCATTTCCTTCCCCTCCCCTGCAGTGAGTTCTCTGGTGATGTTGATAGCCTGGAACTGGGGGACATGGTCGAGTACAGCTTGTCCAAAGGAAAAGGCAACAAAGTCAGTGCAGAAAAAGTGAACAAAACACACTCAGGTAATGAATTGTGACTTCTGATGATTAGGCCTATTCTTTAGGTAAAAGGGTGAAGGGTAAAGTGGGAGAGGGAGCAAAAACCCTATTGTTCTAGGTCAGTGTTCTCCAGGTGTGATCCCTGGATACAGCATCATCACCTAGCCACTTGTTAGAAATACATGTTCTTTGACCCCAACCCTACTGAAATTTTGGAGATGGGCACCTTGTTTTAACAAATCTTTCAAGTGATTCTGATGAACACTGAAGTTTAAAAACCACTGTTCTAGATTATTTAGGTCATTTGCTTTGAGTTTATCGTCAATTCAATATCTCTTTTTTAAAAATAACCCCAAGATAATCTCCATGAGATTAGGGAGGGAGGCATTCCTCTAGAAGACTTATTTAAATAAGAATGAGTTTAAATGTGAAAAATAATGGGAACTTCAGAAAATTTTTGCTATTTAGAATCTTTGATTTCTTGCAACTTCCTTTTTGGGTTTTATGCAATACAATTCCCCAAATAACATCATCTTAGTGTTTTTCTAGAGAAATAGGAGTTAAGAATGTTAATTCAGTTTAACAAATACCTAGATGTATGCTGTGTTTTAGATACTGGGGATACAGCAATGAAGAAATAAGACAAATTGGCAAATAAGATGAGTGAAATATTATATGTAGTATGTTCAGAAAGATATTAAGATAAAATAAGTTGGAGAAGTATATAAGTATTGGGTTTGCTACTACTTCTAGAGACCAGGGAATACCTCACTAAAATGGTGACATCTGGTCACCTGGAAAAGGTGAGAGAGTGAGACGTGTTTTTAAATATGAATGCTTATTAATTCTTTGAACATCTTTAATAATAGTTTAGAAATATTTTAGGACTAGCAGACAACCAGCTAGCCCTCTATTAACATTTGTCCTGATGATTTTTGCTTTTTGATTTTTAATCCTGTGGAATAGCATTTCAGTATAATTGTTGAGAGAGAGGTATACATGCTTCTTTTTGTAGTGAATGGCATTACTGAGGAAGCTGATCCCACCATCTACTCTGGTAAAGTCATTCGCCCCTTGAGGAGTGTTGATCCAACACAGACTGAGTACCAAGGAATGATTGAGATTGTGGATGAAGGTAAGGACATCTCTATCATGTTTTGAAATTTGCCTTACCTTCAGATGAGCATGTCGAAGATTTAAAAATGTGGTGTTGCATTTGTCCTTAAAAACCGAATTAAGGAGAAGTGATTGATTTTCCTACCCATGCTTGGCTTTTTTTTTGTTTCTTTTGTTTCTTGGAAATGTGAATAAATGACTGATATGTGAGTTACTGAGTTATAACAGAACAAAATCTCACACTAAAAATATGCATTTAATGGTTGATAATCAGACATTCACAATTGGCTGGGTTTAATACAATTTGGTTTCTCCTCTATTATTCACTGGTTATTTACATCAGTATTGACAAAATGTCCTAGTAACTATTCAATTCTATAAACATTTTTGCTTCCTGTAAAATTTTACTATGTCTGTTACTTACAGGATACCGTGAGGATCCTACTACTTGTCTCTAGGTCAAGGCTCCCTGTTTTTCATTTTTCTGCCTTTTTTTCCCAATCTTTGACAACTCCCTGAGAACTGCTATAATGGCTTGCTCCAAATAATACCAGAAAGACCAACAGGTTTGCAATAGAAATACAGTAGGGAACACTGGATGATTAATATTGCAGAATTAACATCAGGATGAGGTTGATAAGAGTGTTTGAAATCCCAACCAAAGATGATAGCTTGATTTAAAAAGATCTTGTGCCATCTGGGAGTCATAGAACATAAAGTGGAAAGAGCGGGTCATTTGAGAGAAGGAAATTAGCCTTGATGAACCTGTTCTTTTATCACATGAGGTTCTTAGGAATTTCTTTTTTCTGTGAAAACAGTATCCTCATACATGAACATCTCCAAATATGAATTAACTTCATATGTCAGCAAGTCATTATTGAACTATGATGCCATGATGATTATCAAATCCTTAAAAGGGCCATGTGGGTGTGGGCAACTAACTTTTAACTCATGAGATAACATCAAAATACCCTTTTTCCTTTCTTTCATTATCCCTTTTATTTACTTTTTTTTTTTTTGCATTCCAAACCCCTAATCCACTTACTCTTCAACACTTTGATATAGTTTAAAAGCAAGGTTTTGTAGAAAAGGAAACTCCTGAAATCTCCAAGCCTAGAGTTTTCTGGGACTATCTGTTCAGTTCAGTTCTGTTCTGTTCAATCGCTCAGTCGTGTCCGACTCTTTGCGACCCGTGGACTGTAGCATATCAGGCTTCTCCATCCATGGGATTCTCCAGGCAAGAATACTGGAGTGGGTTACCATTTCCTTCTCCAGGGGATCTTCCCGACCCAGGGATCGAACCCGGGTCTCCTGCACTGGGGGCAGACGCATTAACCTCTGAGCCACCAGGGAAGCATAAGAGATCACATTTTCCCCACTTGGTGGTGAGAACAGATCTTTTAGGAAGACAACCAACCTCTAATATAAAACCAGGGATTTCTGTCTTTTTATAAGACAGAGCTAGATCTGCACACAAGCTCTTCCACTTGCTAGCTGTACAACCTTAGACAAATTAAATCTTTCCTTACTCAGTTTCTTCATTTTTAAAATGAAGATAATATCTTCAACCTCAAAAGGTTCTATAAAGATTAAGTATGAATCAGTGTAGTAAGTGTTTAATAAATGGTTCGGTTCAGTTCAGTCGCTCAGTCATGTCCGACTCTCCGCGACCCCATGAATCACAGCACGCCAGGCCTCCGTGTCCATCACCAACTCCCGGAGTATACTCAAACTCATGTCCACAGAGTCGGTGATGCCATCCAGCCATCTCATTCTCCATCGTCCCCTTCTCCTCCCGCCCCCAACCTTTCCCAGCATCAGAGTCTTTTCCAGTGAGTCAACTCGTCGCATGAGGTGGCCAAAGTATTGCAGTTTCAGCTTTAGCATCAGTCCCTCCAGTGAACATCCAGGATTGATCTCCCTTAGAATGGACTGGTTGGATCTCCTTGCAGTATAAGGGACTCTCAAGAGTCTTCTCCAACACCACAGTTCAAAAGCATCGATTCTTCGGCGATCAGCCTTCTTCACAGTCCAACTCTCACATCCATACATGACCACGGGAAAAACCATTGCCTTGACTAGACGGACCTTGGTTGGCAAAGTAGTTACTACCAATATCACTTTGTCTAGTTGTCTCTGATACTTCTGTATGACTTGCTCTATTGGCAGTGTCTCCTCAGAGTTTTTAGTTTTTCTCAGTTTGAAAAGAAAATCTTTACTTACCTCTATAATCATCAAGAGAATGGTTAAATGCATTCCCAATGATATTTTTACCCTCATTTCTACTTTTGTTGATTCAGTGAATTCACAGTGATAGGTAGCTGAACTCTTTGGCCTGGATTTTATCTGTAGCCTGCCTTGACTTCCAGCCAACTTTTTATTCCAGGGCAAAGGTCAGCAAGTAAGATGACTTGTTTTTATTAATAAAATTTTCTTGAAACATAACCACTGCTGTTCATTTACATACTGTCTTTGCTTTCTCACTGCCAACAGCAAAATTGAATACTTGTGACAGAGATAGGATTCTGTAAGATTAAAATATTTACCATCTAACATTAAGAAAAAGTGTAATGAGCCATCTAGGAGAAAAGTGCCTTAGGTTTGAGAGAGCCACAATCAGAACAAAGAAAGGAAGTGGAATGCCAAAAAAATTGTGTTTGTGCTTGGCTTGTTTAATGCCCAGTTGGGTATGGATCAGAAATATTGTTGACTCGCTGATATTGTGCACTTGGAAAGAAGATAATCAGTATCATGTAAGCAATCCATAGTGCTGTAAAGCCAGGGAATGAGATGGCAAGTGATAGTGTCATTGGAGGTTTTCATGTTCCCTATAAACGTGGTTTACAGCTGTTCTTTAGCTAGTACAGTGACAATGAGCTATAAATTTTCCTTTATTTTCATGGTAATGTTTAGCATTCAGGATTTTATTGAAGCTTTAAAATTTCTCAGGTATTAAAAATCTTAGTGAATATAATATTTTTAGCAAATTATTTATAAATTTATTAGGACCATCAACAGAGAGGGCTGTTGTGAAATATTAGCTTTTAGACTTTGTACCTGTTTGTCCTTACAGGGGATATGAAAGGTGAAGTCTATCCATTTGGCATAGTTGGGATGGCCAACAAAGGGGATTGCCTACAGAAAGGGGAGAGTGTCAAGTTCCAGTTGTGTGTCCTGGGCCAAAATGCACAGACTATGGCCTACAACATCACACCCCTGCGTAGGGCTACAGTGGAGTGTGTGAAAGATCAGGTAAGTGGTAATACCTCTGGATCCGATTGGATCCTTTTATGAGTTGGTAACCAAACCCTTGAAAATTTTTCAGCCAAACAGGAATCATCAACATTCATTTTGTTTTTATTTCCACTTTATCTTCCTTTTCAATGATTTGAAGAGCTTATTAAAAACTGGAAAACCATATGGAAAGAAAAAAATGGCAATAGTAGCAAAAGGAAAGTAAAAGTAGTACTAATAACTAACATAATGGGGATAATAAGTTCAGAGTGAGACTTCCAGAATACACATATTAACGGTTTTTCATTCTTGAGCTCAGAGCTTCTTTTGCAGACCTCACAAACCATGTATATAAAAGTTTTCATAAAATAAACTTTGGGCAAACAAAACTATTCATGTTACTTAAGATCTCAAGGGAATCTGACTCCTTAGAGAAGACTTTTTTAAAAATTTCAGTACAGTGAATATAACATTTTGTATGGCTGTTTCTAGTAATACCAAAACCCAGCTTGATTTTGGAAGGGAGCAGAACAAGCATATGTTCAAGTAACAACTTTTCTGATTTTGCTTAATTCAAAAGCTTGGTTCATGCATTAATATGTAGGCATAAGATAACCTTTGTTACTCTGGCTGTGGTAGAGTGAATGGCAGTGATTTCAAAGATACATTTCTTCCCTAAGTTTTGCAGACCCAGGCAGCTGACCTGGAGTATCAGCATTGACACCAGTTAGGGTCAAGCATTGTGCTTCATTCAAAATGAGTTTCCTTTTCCCTCCTACGGTGTGTCTTTTTTACACTACTGTCTTTTAAATTTTCAGTTTGGCTTCATTAACTATGAAGTAGGAGATAGCAAGAAGCTCTTTTTCCATGTGAAAGAAGTTCAGGATGGCATTGAGCTACAGGCAGGAGATGAGGTGGAATTCTCAGTGATTCTTAATCAGCGCACTGGCAAGTGCAGTGCTTGTAATGTTTGGCGAGTCTGGTGAGTTTTTTGTTGTTCATTAGTAACCTCCTTTTGAGTGTCTTTTAACTTTTGTAATCTCTGCTTTATCATGTTCCTTCACTTTCCATTCACTGCTTTTGTAATTCTCTTCTGCCACTTTCTGGTTATTTCTTCATTGTCTAAATTTTATAGTTTACCATTTCTGGCACTATGTTTTAATAACACCGTTAGCATGAGAGGAGCTAAGAGTCTCTGGAAATATTTCTTCATATTTTTACTTTTCTATGGTTTTTTTTCATACCCAGTACCTTGTTTTATGTGTCTGCGGAACTGGTCTTTCTGATTGCGGACCAGTCTAGGGATGACCCTCACCCAAATGATTCTTTCAGCTCCTACACAGTAATAAACCTTAAGTTGGGAATAAAAAGATAAACCAACTTGTCTGTCCAGTCTTGCTAGCCAGTTGGCTAGGTGAGGCAAGAGTCCCCCCTCATTAACACTGAGTCATTTGGGTAGTTAGGTAGAAGACACATTCTGCATGTACTTACTTTCTTCCCACCAAGTGTTGCTTATTCTCATCTCTTGACTTTGTTGTAGCGAGGGCCCCAAGGCTGTTGCAGCTCCACGACCTGATAGGTTGGTCAATCGCTTGAAGAATATCACCCTAGATGATGCCAGTGCTCCTCGCCTAATGGTTCTTCGTCAGCCAAGGGGACCAGATAACTCAATGGTAATGAGGGCATACAAGTTTTAGGAGGGAATGGGGGCAGCTGATAAACCAACATACTACTTGAGGTCCTATTTTAGCATAGCTCAAAGGGCTTCATTTATGAAATGCTTCAAGTATCTCTGTCATAATCAGTTAGGATCCCTGCACATTGGGTCAGCCCCTAATGGTTGCTTACAATAAGAGGAACATTTATTGGTGTTCTGATACTTTGAACATAGTTTAGGTAATAGATCAGGAAACCTTACTATAGATTTCCTCCTCTGCAAAAGAATTGGTGGTGATAGAGAGTTAATACTTTGGTATTATGTATTAATATCACACATACATATATGTGATATATATATCATGTTATATTTTGGGATTGTGAATGTACCATGATTGTCACGCACCTAGGTCATTAACTGCAATTTTATTTCTTCACAGGGATTTGGTGCAGAAAGAAAGATCCGTCAAGCTGGTGTCATTGACTAACCACATCCACAAAGCACATCATTAATCCACTATGATCAAGTTGGGGGGATTCTGGTGAAGGGTTCTGAATATCTCCCTCTTCATCCCTCCCAAAATCTGGAATACTTATTCTATTGAGCTATTACACCAGTTTTAACACCTTCCTCGTGTTATGTTTAAAAAAATAAATAAATTTAAGAAAACCATTTTAAAATTATGCACAGTTGCAGCCTGGAAAACTTAAGGTGGCGCCTTATAGTATCAATTTTAGGAGCTTTATTTGGTGCATTTAACGCAACTGGTAATTGCAAAATCCACTTCGCCTGTGTAAGAGAAAAATATAGACTGTTAACTTGTTGGCCCTATGAAATTCTGCACTTGATATTTAGTATATACTCTACCTTCATTATTTCTGGCAAGATTTCTGCCTTAGCACTCAGTTGCATTCTTTTTCCTTTTCTGTTTATTATGCTTTAATTCTGAGGACCATATGAGGGTAGAATATATTAAAAATTACCAAAATTTGTATAGGCAAACCATTTCCTTAAGTTGATGGCCAAATGTTAAAATGTTATTTTTCATATCATTTATAATCTTGTCACAGTCCACTTAACGAAGTTTGGTTAGATTTCAGTGAAAATTATCTTCCAGAGTAGTTTTTTTTTTTTTTTCCTGGCATGGGGGGGTATCTTTACTACAATTAGTATATATGGTGCAGAATTTCATGCAAATGAGGTGTGCCAGCAGTGTGATAATTTAAACATATTTAAACAAAAACAAAAAGACGAATGCACAAACTTGCTGCTGCTTAGATCACTGCAGCTTATAGGACCCAGTTTCTTTTACTGATTTCAAAACAAAAGAAAAAATAATAAAAAAGTTGTGCCTGAAATGAATCTTGTTTTTTTTATAAGTAGCCGCCTGGTTCCTGTGTCCTGTAAAAATACAGGCACTTGACCCTTGGTGTAGCTTCGACTTTTTATCACGGGAACGGATTGGTCTGATTTCTTGGCCCTCATCTTGAATTGGCCGTATACAAGGTCCCTGGCCAGTGGACTGAAGGCTTTGTCTAAGATGACAGGGGTCAGCTCAGGGGATGTGGGGAGGGTGCTTTTATCTTCCCCGTTGTCGTTTGAGGTTTTGATCTTCTCTGGGTAAAGAGGCCATTTATCTTTGTAAACACATAACATTTTGCTTTCTCCGGTTTTCTGTTAATGGCGAAAGAATGGAAGCGAATAAAGTTTTACTGATTTTTGAGACACTAGCACCTAGCGCTTTCATTATTAAGACGTCCTGTATGGGAGGGGCGGGTCTGGGTGCGGCCTGCCGCGTGACTCCTGGGTCAGAGGCCCACGTGGCCGAGGCGGGGACTTGGGCGCACACTGATTACGTATCGGGCGGGGCCGGAAGTGCCGCTCCCTAGTGGGGGCTGTTCATGGCGGTTCCGGGGTCTCCCAACAATTTTCCCGGTTGTGGTCGCAATCTATCCGAAGTGGAGGCAGTGGAGCTAGAGGTAAGGCTCTGGCGTGTGTAGCGTTCAGCTTTCGAGCATAGTGATAATTCCTTGTTGCCAGAAATCGAGCGGAATCTGCGAACTGGAGACAAAGGCCCTGGGCGGGGGTGTCCTTCGATTTGAGCCCTACGGGGCAGTTCTCTGGAAAAAGGAGAGGGTACTAAGAAAGGGAGACAGCCTAGCGGCTGTCCCCCAAAGCTGACAAAATTTACAGGAGGAGTAGGAAGGGGGGGTTTCCTTTACCTTAAGCTGAGGGCGGGGCCCAAAGTCTTGAAAACGAGGGTGAGGGTAGCTGGAAGATTAATCCAGAATTCTGAGATCCATAGTAACCTGCAAGTGTTTTTGCACTCCTGAATCACTTTGAGAACCAAGTGGAGATGAATGTGTACGGAACCAATCCATTTCAAATTCTGGTTTTAGTTACTACTGATTACAGAAAGCTTTGAAGTTCTGTGATTCGCCAGTTAACCCTAATTGCTGCTTTCCCACAGGTTCTTGCTGGTGTGAAATGACTGAGTACAAACTGGTGGTGGTTGGAGCAGGTGGTGTTGGGAAAAGTGCACTGACAATCCAGCTAATCCAGAACCACTTTGTAGATGAATATGATCCCACCATAGAGGTGAGGCCCAGTGATACTCCACTGACCGTACCTCTCTCTTTCCATTTAGTCTTACCCATTCCCTTCCCGGCAGTCTTCAGCTTTCTTTAGCTAAAGCAATGATCAGAAGAGAAAAAGTTCTTTGGGGCTCTGTGTTTAATAATATAATAAATTAAGCTTTTTTACATGTTTGTGGGAAAGAGTTCATTTTTATTAGCTGCTGAAGATTTTATAAAACGTTTACAATTTTTAACCGTTTTGTAAACTGTTGCAAATTCATTGTTGAACTCGTTTAGTTTCTTCATATATGACAGCTCTGTTAAAAATAACACAGGTCATAGTATAAATACCTGAATAATAGCAGGATGGAGAAAAAGGATTGAGAGATCTAGGTGTTTCTTAGCTAGTTGAAGCAACTGAGGGTTGAGGTAGAAAGAGCATGAGATTTTGAGTCACTGTGCCTTGGTACTACCTGTTTTCAGTTTATTAGTTATGTGATAGTGAGCAATCACTCTCTTCATCTAGTAAAGTGCCATAAATTTGTCTTGCCTGACACACAAGCGATGTGAAAAATCAAGTATGTTAAATTTTTGTGGATACTGATGCAGTGTAATTATTACTTATTTAAGGATTCTGTTGTTTTTGTAGGAGTTCATGTTACAGATTGATTTCAGTAAGTGGCATCTAAAACCCTTTATATAAATAGTTTGTAATCTTATTCAATTTAGAAATGTCAGACTCTAGAGATTATTTTAATCCACATCCTGGTCTTTGTACTACCCAACCACTAAGTGTTTAATGCAAGCTATCTCTAATATAGCCATTCTTAAAAATTAGTCTTTGGCAAAATTTTATTTTAGGTTTACTAGCTTTAGTATTAATGGTGGTAACATTTTGATGTTTTTCAGAGTTTTATTTGTTAAAAGGTAGTTTACATAAAATAAGTCTTATAGCCACAGCTCAGTGGCTTTAAATTTGTGTACACCATGTAAGCATCACATAGATAAAAATATAGACTGTTTCCAGTGCTCAGGAGAGTTCTCTCATGCCCCTTTCTAGTCAGTAAATCCCCTTTTCCTGCCAGGAAATAACCACTTATCTGACTTATATTATCATATTTTAGTTTGACTAAAACCTATCTTTATCATTTTAATTTTGCTTATTTCCCCAGAACACTCATACACTTGACCATATTTCATGCTTCAGGGAAATTTTGGCAATGTGAATTCTCTGTTAATTTGAAAGTATATTACAGTCCTGAAATGCAGTCAGTTACTGAGGAGCTGTTGAATAGGCTGGCAAACTGTGTTACACACTGTTTCTGAAGCCAGATCTTTAGTATATAATGAGGTTATTTTCTTTGAATTCCCAGAACATAAATATTAAAAAAAAAAGTAAAAATTTTGCCTTAGAGCCAAATTGAATTTTTTTTATTATGATCTGTGCATCTCTCTCTTCCCAAGGAATTAATGTAACTTAACCTTGTTTGGAACTTTCAGGAATTTGATTCAGGAATATTTGAAAAATATTCAT